>NW_004949114.1:5668418-5683041 GCF_000317375.1 Microtus ochrogaster
AGAGAAGAGAAGAGAAGAGAAGAGAAGAGAAGAGAAGAGAAGAGAAGAGAAGAGAAGAGAAGAGAAGAGAAGAGAAGAGAAGAGAAGAGAAGAAACAAATCCCAAACAGCTGCTTCAGGTGGGTGGCAGAGGCAGAAAACCGGAAACAATATACAAAGGATCAATGCAGTTTCCCTAGCTGGTATAAGGATCATCCAAGGTTTCCATGGTAGAAAAGAAAGAGGATATGGCTACAATGTGTCTTCTCTTACTCTTGCCCTTTCCCCACTGTACTTGGGGCACACAGCCTTTCAAGTGGTAATCTCCACTAATGTATGGCCATCGCATCTGTCAGAAAACACCCAGGGACCACCTGTCTTCCCACCCCCTCTTCTGTATAGAGACTCTGAAAACACAAACGCATGCCCTGCACATTCTTTCTTGCCTGTTCCCCTTACAATAAAGAAAAGCCTAGTCATGGCAGAGAACCAGAATAACATAACTAGGGAGCCTAAAACCTGGGCTCTAGTCACAACTCCTTGACGGGCTGGAGAACCTTTCAAAATTCAGCTCCACGACAGACCTTTGCATCTTCATAGGCAACTGGAAAGTCTGGTCCACTAGAAGCTGTCTTTCCACAGCTACATTCCCAGATGTGCCCTACCTCCTCCCTTCTGTCTTCCTCCCCCAGACCCTGCTTGGATACTTACTCGACCTTGGCTCCACGGGAAGACTCACTCAGTTCTCCAACTGGAACTTGCCACCTGTTAGGCAGAAGACTGAACAGTGCATGGCCAGAGAACCTTTTATAAGATTCCGACAAGTTCAGGTTCCTGGGAGGGGCCCATTTCTCAACAGATGTGCTCAGCTGATGCTTACATCCCAGAGGCATTCATCACTCAGGTAGCACTGTAGGTGGTGCACGTGGATATCCAAGTCACTCCACAGAGGTGCCAGGATTGCTGTGGTGTGTTTACTTTCCAAACAGGACACTGTTCATAGCTGGGAGGGCTGTGTGCATGCTCAGAGAAGGCCTGAGGCGCTACTGAAGAGAGGTCTGGGGGTCCTCTCTGCTCTCTTAAATGCCGTATGCGGGTGCGCAATACATGTACACGCGCACACGCGCACCATGTCGTGGGGGTAAGAGAACACAGGCACCGTTCCACTTTCCCACACACCATTCATGTGTAGCCAGCTCCTTATCATGTATTGTCTTATTTGCATCTCTATGGCCCTTGATTCTTGTCTTGTGTGGCAGGCTGCAGGCTGTGTGATAAACCCTGTGGGTTTGTCTAGATGCATCTAGGGAGAGTTGAATGACGATGACGGTGGGGGTTCGAACCCCATTGGTGGTTTCTTCCTGTCACTATTGACAAGAAGAGAAACTCAGGCAAAGTTAAAGGACCACTAAGACCAAAAGAAGTCACTGGTGAATCTCAGACAAAAATGGGTGAGGGATGTGGGCCTATTGAAAGAAAAATAGCAAACTACTCATGGACCTCCTGTTTCTGATCTCATCTCCCTTAAGAATAGATTTTCCCTGGGACTACTGCCACCGAGGGAAAAGACAAAACAAACAAAGAAGAAAAAGAAAAGGATAAAATAAAAGAGCCAAGAAGGAAGAGGAGGAGATTAAACAAACAGATGGCCCCAAAGTCCCCTCAGTAATTACTGCTTTGATGAGCTGATTTTTAAAACTGGAGGACACTTTGGAGGCTAGGTACCTTCGAACTGCCATTCAATCACCACAACTACCTGGCCACAACAACCATGAGTATGAGACACAAGAGAATCTCAGATGAATATTCAGGGGTTGAGAGTGAGAGACAGACTCTGGGATGTGTGTGCTGGGTGTGACATGAGGAAATAGACAAGTCATAGACGATGCCCGTTTCCTTTGCCCTGGCTTTAGAGCCTGATTAACAGGCTGCCTACTGTGTCTAGAGCACCTCTCACCAAGGAGAGGTAAGACATTCCAAGAAATGAGATCAATGTTAGAAAAGGGAAGGAAGTCATGAGGTAATAAGGTAGATGGGTTCTCCTCTGGAAAACTATGCAAAAGGTGACAAAAAAGCAGGGTGATAAGAATCGATATGAAGAGAGATCAAGCTCACTGAACGGACCCCTTACTCCAACTTACAACAGTTTTAACTCTGATCAAAGGAGGTACTAGCTGCTTATCTTGTATAGGAAAGTTGATTTGTAATTATCTTTCCTGTCACAAACATTTTTAGTATTTCCTGAAGAAACCATCCCAATCCCAGAGGAATATTACATCAACACCCAAGCTCAGTGATTGAAGTACCCTTGTCCTTTACACACACACCACCACCACCACCACCACCACCACCACCACCGCCGCCACCACCACCAGCAGCAGCAGCTACACGGCCACCACCACCATGTGGGGACAATCTTTGACTGAGATGATGTCTTTGTTCTCTATTCAGACCCAAACCTAAAATTCTAGAGTCCAAGCAAAGTGGACTCCATCATTTCACACCTGTCTTCTCAGCTTCTCCTCTGGAAATGCTTCTCCACTCAGATCTCCTGCGTGTCCACTACTAATCACCAGAAAGCAGTGCCTACTCACTGGGCCCACAATGGGCACTTCAGGAAATCTTATTCTCTACGATTGACAGGAAAACGTTTCCAAACGGCTGGCTGCTCACTTTTGAAGGACACCCTCTCAAAATGTTTTTTTTTTTTTTTTCTGGGTATTGCCTGCTTCATCTCATCCTATTCCCAGTTCCACTTTGGCAAACTGATAAGGGGCACGGATCTCAGACATGATTCTTATTTTCATGTTTGAAGTTTCCAAGTCCAGAGTCCTAAGTGAACGCTGTTTCCCAGGGCTCTTAAGTGGATTCCGTACCACAATATACACTGTAGATAAAGGAAGGGAATATTGCTCGATGTGGAGGGTGAGATGGGAGGGCTAAACAAAACAGTACTGGGAGGCCACGACATCAGGAATCAAAAGCTTTATTGTTACCAGAAAAGTGCTTCAGAGCTGAGTTTTAACATCTCATCCCCAGATTGTTGTGTCTGAGAGAAAAAGCAAAGCCAATGAGACTCAGAGGTGAGACCACGAGACCTCAAAACCTCACGGTAGTTGAGCTTTGTGGGAACGAAGAAAGGAAACAGAGAATTATAGAAGTGTTTCTGCAGGAAAGCTGGAGAAGAGGAGACACTCTGGCTGGTCGGTTTTCCTTCGTCAGCACTGCTCTCCGTGGTCTTCTTCCCCGGGTCAGCAACAACCTCCAGACTTCTGGCTGCTGCTACCGCTGCTGCCTCCGCCGCCACTGCTGCCACAGCTGCTGCTGCCGCTGCCACCGCTGCCACAGCTGCTGCCACAGCTGCCGCCACAGCTGCTGCCACAGCTGCCGCCACAGCTGCTGCCACAGCTGCTGCCGCCACCGCTGCCACAGCTGCCGCCGCCACCGCTGCTGCCACAGCAGCTGCCGCCGCCACCACTACTACCACAGCTACTGCTACAGCAGCTACTGCCACCGCCGCCACAGCTGCTGCCACCGCTGCTGCCGCCACCGCTGCTACAGCATCCAGAGCTGTGACGTCGGCGACGGAGAGAGAATCGGGGCTTGTGGTGGCTGGAACAGCAGCTGCCACTCCCAGAGCTGCAGCAGCCCCCTGAGCTGGAGCCACAGCAGGAAGGAGCAGGGGGACACTTGGGTGTCTTGCACTTAGGAGGAGGAGGTGGGCACTGTTGCTGGCTCTGCTGGCAGGACATTTTGAAAGGAACTGGATAAAACTGAAAGATAATGAAAGAATTTTAAGATCTGCAAACCCAATAACGTTGCTTTGAAGACTAAATGATGAATTTACAGTATTTTACCTCTTTGGTGATTAGATATTTTAAAACCCAACCTCCCAAGTTCACTTCCGAAATAAAAAGTACAGATGATTCCAATATAGGCAGTTCACCTTTTCAAATGAATTCATAACTTTTTAATACCTTCCATTTGCAGATGGACCCTTCCTTCCCTCCAAACCCTTCTTTCCCCTTGTTTATCTTTAAGATGCTCTCAGCCCCACCCAGAGCCCCTTTCTGCCCAGAAAACCAGCACCAGAGTCTCTCTTGTCTGAGAAATGTTCTACCTTGCTCAGGCACTGGAACAGATCGCTCTGGAAGCCGTGGACTGAGGTGCTACGAGAAGCTTCTGCCTTTTATAGTTCTGCTCTGAACTGAGGTACCCATATGTGGGATACTGATAGCATCTTTCATGAGGGGTATGGATGACTACCTTGCCTTACAACCCAAGGACCCAATTCCTCCCTCTCTAAGCATCTGAGATATTAACTCTCAGAAAGAGCCTGGGAGAATTGCAACCTTGTAGTATGGCGATAGGACATTGCACACTGTATACAGCACCCGTCTATCAATCTCACAAGCAGCTCTGCTATGCTCCCTATTACCTGAGCTGAGCCAGTCCAATTCTAGGCTGCAGAGGGTAATGATAAGACATGTTTGTCCTTTAGAATCGGAAATGGAGGGTGACATTCCCCCAAAGGGGATTAAATGGTGCTTTTCGAATAAGGACAGGAATCCAAAATAAAAACCCCGGCTGGAACCAATACGCTAGCACGATTCTTTTCATTTTTAGATGGTGCCGTGACCTTGACCAAGAATGCTGGATATTCTGATGATGCTCTTTCAGGCAGGTCTGGTGCACATGAGTGGGTGGTTAGGATTCTCTCCTTGTCTGAGTTTGACATACCAAAAAAAGTCCACAAGCATTTGTACTGACAGATTCCTTCAAGTGGGCAGAAGCTGTTGAAGGCCCTGTTTCCATGAATAAAGAATACACCCAGTCTGACCAGAGGTAGAGGGACCAGCTGTCTACACAGGGTGAGCAAGAGGACAAAGCTCAGCTGAAGTTGGCACAAGTGGCCCTTCAGCTGTGGTCACCCCAACGGGAAAAGCAGAGAAATACTTTTTCCACAAATGGCCTTATGTAGAGAAGGCTGGCCAAGGGAACTGGGTGTGTGTGGGGGGAGGGGTTGTGCAAGGAGCTTTTGAGCACCTATGATGGAATGCAAAATTATTTTCCCCACAAAGAATGCTCCCTGGCTAGGTTAAATCCCCAGGAAAATCGACACTGACTGAGCTGGGAGAGCGGTCAGTGTCAAGTCCTAATAAAAGGTGTGGGTGAAACTGAAGACTGAGAGAGCAGCCGTATCTGGGGTCCATGTCTGGGTGGATGGGCTGAAGCTGGAAACCCCGTGGCTCGGTCATAACACACGTTCCAGGACCAGCTTCCAGCTTTGCTCTCTCTATCAAGCAACTTGCTTAATTGTCTCTGTAAATACAGGCTAACAAACACTTCCTAGCCCACTAAGTAAGGCAACCCGGGTAAAGGTCTCAGAGCAGTGTTAGACTTGTGAGTATAAAGTATAACTTTACAAAAGAATCTTCATCAATGAGATGATGTACCAAATGACATTCATCAATGCACACAATCTATGTTTTTCTGTATCCGTTAAAAAAGTAAAAATCTATGAAAAACTCTGGAATTTCAGAAGTAAAAATAATCAAATCACTCACTATAGATACCATTAATTCTGTAAGTAAGTATATTCTCAATATCAAATTATTGATCTACCTCTTTCTGAAACCAAAACTATATGAGGAAAGAATGTTTATCTCAAAGGACCATTTTAATAGTCATTAAACTCTTGGAATAATGCCTGGCACATAGCACAACTCTGATGTCACATGTGTTCTGATGGCAAAGGTTAAAAGCATTTATTTGTCAGTAGAGGAGATTATACAGGCCACACTCATGAAAATAAAGAACCTGTAATTCCATCCCCAAATATTTCACTCTCTCCTTCCTTTAATTTTGACTACATGTCAGTTTTAGTGATCTTTGTTTTGCATTGATTTTTCATACCTGTTATCATAATGTTTATGTAAGGGGGTTTCCTATTAATTTTTAACTAACGTGTTACTGGGAACATTCCCCCATGTACTCCATTTGAAGTGAGAAGGCCGGAAGATAATTTCACAGACAGCACAGGGTCTACCCATGTGGTAAAAGTCATGATGTCTAAGACAGGCTCGATGTTTGAGTCTCAGTTCCTTGCTCATCAGCAGCAGAGAGAAAAAACTCAAACAAGTTATTTTAGCTCTCTCCCTTACTGGCCTCATTTGTGAAATGGGAAATAAATAGCATTGATCTCCCAGGGTCATTTGCAGAGTAAGTGACTGACATTCATAAACCTCTTAGGATAGTACCTAGCATATATAAGAAGTTCTTGAGAAATATTCAGGAATGAAAACTGACACCATTCTACTTTTGAGGTTTATAGCACAGGGGATAGGTCGGGTTTAAAGATTACGAGGTAGGGAAATAGACAGACTGCTTTGGTTCCTAGGTCTCAGCAGGAATCACCCCTGTCTGATATAATAGGAATGAAGAACACAGCTCAAATTTCTAGAAAAAGAAGCTCAATAGGAGCTAAAGGAATCCCATGTTTAATACATAAGGATGGTGATGTTTGAAAGGAGCAGGGCCCATATGTTTACAACTATGTGGATGTCTGTCTGTCCAGCTGACCACACAGGAAAGGTCTTTGAGTTTGGAAATCTTTGAGACATCTAACTTGGTGTTTTGTAGGCAATAGATGCTCAATTTTTATCTCTTCACCAGATTGAATTTGCCATTCAGAAGAGAGGTCAGACGCCTCCAGCAAAACTAGACCAAGATTTCTTTTAACAACTTCCATACAATTCATGGAATGGCAGATTATCTGGATAGGATGCTGACTGCCATTCATAGACAGTGATTCTCGACCCTAGAGGCTACAACATTCTCCAAGAACCCGCTGGGTGGCTCTAGTGTAAATCAGGTCCTAGAATTATTAGCTTAGATCAAGAAAAAAACTGAGGGGGCTGGAGAGATGGCTCAGAGGTTAAGAGCACTGACTGCTCTTCCAGAGGTCCTGAGTTCAATTCCCAGCAACCACATGGTGGCTCACAACCATCTGTACTGAGATCTGGCGCCCTCCTCTTGTGTGCAGGCATACATCAAGGCACAATGTTGTGTACATAATAAATGAATAAATCTTTAAAAAAAAGAGAGGAATGAAAAAAAAAAGAAAAAACTGAGACTGGGAGATGGAAAGATGCTTCTGCTGACTCACACAAGGTCAGAGATGGAGCTGAACTTGGAACCCATCTACCAGCTGTGCCACCATCACAGAACTCTGACTCCTAGATGGGAATCTAGTTCTTCTTGTGCCTTTTCATCCCTCTAAATGTGTGGGCTCTGTAGCTGCTATTTGGAAACCCCTGGGGAGGGAGAATATCTCTATAGAGCATTTCCTTCGAGTCACTATTCCTGAAGCAATGCAGTGTGCTATACACAGCATTTACACTGCACTCAGTGTGTGAGACAGCCTAGATGTGATTGTAAGCAGATTAAAGTACGTGCATAGCTTAAGACAATCAGGTTTCCTTGTATGTAAAAGACGTGAAAATGTTGGGGGCAACGTGAGGTCCACAGGAAATCCTAGAACCAGTCCTGGGGATGCCTGGAGTCTGCTTACTAAACATAGCTATCAAAGCTGGAGTGAAAATAGTCACAGCTATGGTGACTCATGGCCTGAATCGCACGTCTTGAAAAGTCAACGTTACCTCTCCTTCCTTCACGACTGAGAATGTAGTCTCTGTCAGCAAAGGATTGTCAAGCATTGTCAGGGAGGGGCCATCTGGCAGGCCCCGAGGTGCCTTCCCAGGGCAGCACAATTATAATGACTCCCCTGTAGCCCAGAGCTCCTGCCTTGCCCACACCTGACTTATCGCTGCATCAAACTCACAAGACATTAATGACATCAACGAGATTCAAATGTGGGCCTGACAAGTACGTCTTCTTCCTGCAGGGAAACTCCCGGAAGAAGCAGAAATGCAAGTGTGACCTGGACATCTGAGCAGGTCACGAAAGGACCCCAGATTTTTTCATGGCAAACAAAACTAGACAGTCCCATTACACCATATGATCACTTCCCTTCTTGAACAGATATGGAGGGTGGTCCTTGAAAACCTGTCCTCTGGCTTCCCTTTCTCTATGTTCCTCTGTGCCAGTCTTGCCCTGGGAAGCAATGTCTGGGCACAACATTATTGTCACCCTCCACACCCTGATTTGGGCTCTGACATTGTAAAGGTGGCCTTGTTTGTCTTTATGTTCAATACTCCTGATTGCCTTGGTGTCATCTCTGGTAATCAATGATGCCCACCCACCCCGTTCCTCAAACCTACGAATGTATTACCGTACAGCAAAAGGGACTTGACAAGTTTGAACAAGTTAAGGGCCTTGAGATGGGCAGACCTTCTTGGATTACACAGATGGGCCTGATGGGCCCCATGAGGGTCCCTCTAAGAAGCAAGCAAGAGAGTCAGAGTCAGAAAGAGACGATAGGACAAGGGAAAAAGGTGCTGGAATGAGACATATTGAAAATGCTGGAAGGCTCCATCAGCCAAAGAATGTGGACCACCTCTAGGAGCTGGAAAACACAGAGAGCTTCCCTCTTGCCACAGCTAATGGGATATTTGGGCCTCTAGAGGTTTCTATGATGAGGCTACAAACCTCATTTCCTTCCTTCTTGTGCACTACTGTCTCCAATAACTGAATGTTAGAAACACGTTCAAAAGTCATGACACCGAAGACTGACTCACAACTGCTTGGAGACCCAGGTGCATGCGTGAGTGCTTTCTGAGGAAGCCCCACCTCCAGGCCCTAAGCCAGTCTGGCTCTGCCTCCCATGTCTGCCTGGTCCTCGCTTTCTTGGATGCTCATAGTCAGCTGTGGTTTATCTTCTCTGTGAGGAACATTCCCGCAGCTGAAGCCTGAGGCAGAATTGCCCCGGGATCCTCCAGAATGAACAACTGGAGAGAGGAGGATCCCTCCTCTTGGAGAATAAATAAATGCATCAGGCAGGCACCGGAAAGAATAAATACAGCCAGCAAGGTTCCAGGGAGCTCATGCGCTAGCATCTTGTTTTCCCAGCTGGGCATGAAGTGGCATACTCAGGTGCAGTGGGGAGGGGCAGGCTGCACAGTGCCAAGTGCACCAAGGCAGCTGCAAAGGCTCCACTGTCCAGCAAGTGACACTTCCTCTGGGGAGCTCAACTAACTCTCACAGCTGCACAGAGCTGAGTCCCTGTTTGCCCTCACTTGAGGAATAGCAGGGATTTTTAAAAATACATAGTTATCTTAAATCACACTGAGAACCTGCAGGAAGCCAGGCCTGCAGTAGGCAGTGAGGGAATGGTACCCTCCACTGTCACCCTCTAGGAGTCCTAAGAGTCAGCATCCCAGTGTGGAGTTCCCACTGCACTGTAATCAGAGCAGACTCTGATGGAAAGGAAACAAAGTCCAGCTGAATTAGACAAGTGGCATGTACAGTGAGTTACAATGGTGTAAATAGTACACTGACTCTACTTGGTTTATACTTTAAATATGTCTGTATACTATATAAATTCATTTACATTAAAGGGAGCTATATCAAGATGCCAACAGCAATTATTTCAGAGTAGGGGATTACACGTATTTTATTTCATCTTACGTGCATTTTCTAATCTTTATTTATTTATTCAATTGATTTATTAATAATTTTCTTTACTTAGTGTTTAAGTTAACATACAGATACTGTACCAATCAAAAAAGTTAGAGAAGTCCCCACCAGAATAGCGTTTGGTATTCTACTCAATTTTTGTTTTGAGTATCTGTTAGCACTAGACAACATACTTGTCACTGGAAAACAAGGATGGAGTTGCTACCCACAGCCATGTCCCTGTCTATGTGACCTCTAGTGTGTCACCCTTTGGTTGAGTACCAGAATATGGAACTAAAATGCAGCACATGCCCTGCAAACACCTGCTATATAGGACAACTATGCTGAAAGCATGGGCCCGGAGGGTAGGGTGGGAGGACCAAGAAGAGCAGGGTCGGTGCCAGAGTCTGACGATAATGTAACCTGGCCCTGGACTCCAGCTAGGGACTGAAGGTGCTGGGCCCAACTCTTTGTCCCTCAGATCATGACCACATGGTACCAGGGACTTGCTATTGATTGACTTCAAGTGCTGGCTCTGGTAGTGGGAAAAGTTAGCTCTCTATCTCAACCCATTCAAAGACACCATCTTCCCTGGAGATCTCAATGATCAATTGATGATGTTCCCATTTGACTTTTGACTTTGTACAGCTGAAGCCTGTCTCCAGAACACATGGCATACTTGGTAAAGGGAAGGAAGAGAAAGAGGGGAGAAAGAAAGAAAAGGGAGGAAGAGGAAAGCTAGAAAACAACAGCTGGGACATGAGTGACAAGTGGCTTTCCCACTGTGCACCATTTCTACTTCAGGTAGTGAGAATCTGCTTATTTTAAAAAGCGAGGCTAAGTGACTCTTGCTTGGCACAAAGAAAAGCACCCATGGATTCCAGCACCAGGACATACAATTGCAGCTGGAGCTGCTCTTTCCTCACCTCTTTTCCTTCCACGTTGGACTCTCCCCTCCCACCGTGCACACTCCATCTCAAGGCTGAACCTGTCCTGCCATGCCAGGACTTCCTGGACCGGATCAGCCATGCTTCTGCCTCTGGAGCACGAGCAGAGTGTGGCTGAGTCATGTTGCAGGCATCTGGACAATTTCGCAGATGCCTGAAGGCTCTGGGCTAATGATGAAATGGCCGAGAATTTCCTGCTGTCTTTGTGCAAATTCTTTCCATCAAAATCCAGTAGAGCTACTGGGAACTGTTTCTTTCCTAGGTTTGCAGACTATGCCATCCAAAGGACTCAGGCTTGGACCTTCCTTCCTTTATTCCCCTTCACTCTTCCTCTAACACACACACACACACACACACACACACACACACACACACACACACACACTTGCCTGATCAACCATAAATCTTCTTCATCATTTTAATGTCTTACTGAAACATTCCCTTGCTGCCATGTGATGATCTCCCCCGTCTCCCCAGGTCCTTATCCTTTATCCTACCATCTGATGATACCAACCACTCCACTGATTCTCAGCTAGGTTGAGCAGATAAGTTGTTAAATGCTGCAAGGTTCCAACTTCATGTCATGCCCTCAGACTCCCTCAATTCCGATATGGTCAATAAGACAGTCAAAAGGATAGCTATAGAAAAGACATGCTGTGGTTGGAGCCAACTGCCTATTGCAGTCATTGCATATAATATGACCAGTGCCTCATGCAAACTGCCTCAGCTCTCTCAGGAAATTGTCCCAAGACTCAAGGTAAGGATCCATCTTAGCTTCTCCTTGTTCCTCATTCCCACATCTGATGATACAGAGGGATTTTCCTCCCATCCCTACTCCCTCTTTTCTCCAGATTCTTTCTATCTTTCTAAAAAAATTGAGGAGCCTGAGCATACTTGAAACTTTTAAAGGCTTCCAAGCTATCTCCAAAGGAAAATAAAATTCAAATTCCTTCAAATAGTACCCAGGTTCTTAATCACTTAACATCTTCTAGGAATCCCCTACCCTTACAGTATCTGTACTATGTAGGTGTTATGGCTTGTTCAAATTCTTTCCCAAACCTAAATGTGCCCAGATGCACCCACACCTTAGGGATAACCTTGCCTTCTTAATGTAATCTTCAGGCTCCTGCCAAGGACTGTCTAGAAAATCTGCCCAGGCAGACCCCAGCACTACTGCTACACAGAGTGTGCCATAGAGGAACAATTCTATCGTGTTCTGTGAGCCTGTTCTGTTGATCCTCCCTGGCTTAGGATGGCAGGCTTGCTACTTTCACATGGTTCCGCATGCCGTTAAAACCCGGGGAGACCTTCTGAAGGTCTGACCTCGGCTCTGCTAAGGACAGCTGCCTCGAGTTATTCCTCACAGTACCCGCAAGCCCAAACATGGCTCATGACATTCAGCAGATAGTTCTCGGATGAAGAAAGAAACAGGGGAAGAATGAGAGCTTGTCGTCATTGTCACGGAGGGAGGAGGCCCACATGGGGCCAGTGTGGCTGTGGTATAGCAGGTTCTGACCTTGACTCAGCCTGATTCAGTTGGAAATTGTGACTGAAGTCACTTCTCCTCAGCATGTTGCCTTGGTCACCCAGGGATGCCGGGGAAACACCAGGAGTTGAATTCCTTCCTGGGTAAATTAGGTGACATCAGTCCAGCTTGAGCTATTATTAGACTTCCCAGGTCACCTGGAGTCCATCAAGTATCTCAGTCATCTCCCCTTATCGAGAGATTGTCTCAAGAAGTCAGGACAGGTGGTCCAGCCACAACATGTCTTCCCACTGCCACTCTTAACTGCCTACCTCACTGGTCACATCAGGATGGAGGGAGTCTAGGGTGTGACGTGAAATGGAACCTTGAAGGGTCCAATAGAGTATCCTGTCTATCCATTTGAGGGCCAGGGAGATTTTGGAAAGTCTTATGGGAAAATTAAAACCTGAATGATGAATCTGCTTGGTGAATCTGCTCCCTCCCCCACATACTTCAGACAGTTGCCTAAGGTGGGCAGGAAGTGGGTCTCTAATTTGGTGGCTCTGTTACTACTCTTCTAAGGAGGTTACTGTGTGGAATCCCTGTGGATGAACTTTCTGAACCTCTGTCATTTCCTAAGATGCACTGGAACACCCCAGTGACCCACAGTCTTCTGATAAAAATGGAGAGGGGATCCTGGACCAAACTTCAGGCACCAAAGAGGGCTGGTAGGTATAGATTTATGGTGCAATAGTAAATCCCAGAAGATAGTTGCAACATAGTATATACTCACTAAATATCTTCAGTAAGAAGGACGTGGAACAGAATGACAGAAAGGCGAGAGGAAGCTAAGTCAGGTACTGTACGTGAACTAGCTGCCATCAAACCGGCCGAGGGAGCAATGCGAGCCTATCTGAACACTACACAACCCATGCAAGAGGCATAAGTCAGCTTCTCAGACATCTGCTACCTCCTACCAGCTCCAAGACTCTTAGACACAAGTGTTCATTTACTTGAGCAGAAAGTCTTTTGAATCATAAATGTGCCTTTGTGGCACATAACCCATGCCCTAAAACCTTTTATTATTGTGTCTTTCTGCTCTCTCCCTTTCTGGAATTTTCTGTGAACATCTTTCCCAACAGTCTTCTCTTGGGTCACAGAAGAACCTGGTCTCCAAAGCACTCAGTGCCTTAGTTGCCAAGGTGGCCATTTCTCCTTGAGAACCAGCATGTGGGAGAGTGAATGCATCTTATCAGGAGAGTAAGATATGAGGGTTAGTGTGGAGAGACTCACTCATCTTTAAAGTTAGCAGAGTAAACACAGTAAAATAAAATTAAATAAGAAGAAAGAAATTTCCCCTTGAGTCTCAGCTCTACCCTGTCAACACTATGGCCTTGAACTTCTTGCATTCCCCCTTTGAACCCCAATTTTTATCAACAACATGAATGTTTATCATATGCTATCTAATCAAATGAGATCACATATAGCATTGTACTTGGTGAGCCATAAAGTATTATGAAAATATAAGCTAGTAATAATAATGACAGAAACACAATCAACTAAAGATGATGTGATAATCAACTTGTGAATGGCCTTGTTCCTCACATACCCTGAAGCTTTATGTGACATCACTGGCCCTAGAGGCCAGAGAGTAGCATATATGCTAACAGAAGACATTGAGAGGTGAGAGCTAAGAACCGGTGACACTTCTGGGCATCACTGGTGCCTACTTAGAAGACAGCACTAAAGAAAAAAACACTCCTGGCCCAAAGATAGCAAGAATACATTTGATGGTTATTCTTTGTGGCCCAGCCTTGACCCCAACAACTCTTCTGATGGCTGGAGAATGAGGGCTTTGGTTTCCCTAGCTGGTTCTGCAGGCCCTCAGGAACCAGAAAGTCAAGTGAGAGAGGAACTGGACTTGAGAAGTCCCTCTGCCTCCCAAGACAAGTGTATCCTCATGGGGACAAAGAAGAAGCTGGATGAAACGACTTTGGCAGGTCTGCCCCACCAGAGTGGACCTAGTGGACTGTCTCTAAGGTCTCCCTCACATCCCCTGCTTGGGAACCTATGGTGCATGGAACTGTAGCCAACAACAAAGCATCAGCAACACCTACCAAGTCAAGTCACACACAAAGCCACCTGGAGCTGCTATTGGCAGCCTCATCCACTGGTTAATCACTCAGTCTTTGAGAACAAAAGAAGTACCAACAGAAGCCAGGCATTGTGTGAATCTAAAAGACACAAACGGGAAGAACATACAGCTGCTGTCCTCAGTACAGACCCTGGGTGAAGGCGGGCCTTGAACGTACAGATAACTAAGCACACGTGAAACAATGTGCCAGTTGCTGTTGGCTCTCCCAGAATACCTCAATGGTGGTGATAACAGAAGATGCTCTGTTCTCCTTTCAGAGTCCCATGCTGCTCTGCCAGGAGACAGATGCCTTCTTACCTGTGTACACCCCCAGCTACAGCCTGTCTACAACCCCAGCCACAGCCTGTCTACACCCCCTTCTACAGCCTGTCTATACCCCCAGCCACAGCCTGTCTATACCCCCAGCCACAGCCTGTCTATACCCCCAGCTACAGCCTGTCTACACCCCCAGCTACAGCCTGTCTATACCCCCAGCTACAGCCTGTCTACACCCCCAGCTACA
>NW_004949114.1:5683141-5698259 GCF_000317375.1 Microtus ochrogaster
CTATACCCCCAGCTACAGCCTGTCTACACCCCCAGCTACAGCCTGTCTATACCCCCAGCTACAGCCTGTCTACACCCCCAGCTACAGCCTGTCTACTTCCCCCCACCCTGCAACTTTCTGAGCTAGGAGCTAGATTCTCAATGCTGGAATCAATATCTAGGTTACTTTGGGCAAATTATTTAGCTTCTAGAACCCTTGATTTCCTCATCCATAAAGTGATAGCAATTGTGGTGCTTCATTCTCTCACTAATAAAACAACAGCAAGAAACAAAACAAAACAAAAACCTTTTTATTGTTTCTCCTGAAAGCAGCAAGTGTATGTGAGGCTTTGGGAATACACTTTGAGGGTACAGTAGCAAGTAGAGGTGTGTCTGCTGATCTTCATAACTGAAGATTCACTGGGACAAATACTGAGCAAGGACATAACACACTCCCAAAGTCCGTGGAGCTAAGACTTGCAGAAGACAGACCAGCCTCGATCCCTCCTGGGGCATTATGGGCTGAAAGACGGCTGTGAAAGTTGCTCCTTAAGCCTCAAAGCTCTGTCAGAACAGCGTTCGCCCACCTAAGCTTGTGTCTGTCACCTCTCCCACTCAAAACCTGAAGTCAGAGCTTGAGAAAGACAAACAGGAAGACAAGCATTCACATAGACACCAGCGTGCAGCAATCTTTCTCCACAGTCTCTCCCAAAGTAAATATTATTTTACCAGACCAGGACAGGCATGCTCGGAGCCTAACCACTAAGCCCCAGGTGACATTGCTCAGGGATCAGACACAAAGGTCAGCCAGGTGCCTCTCTGTCACTGCTGAGTAAACAAGACAGCGACTCCCCTTGCTGTTTCCACTGCCACTCGGCTCCGCAGCTTTTGGTGATCTCAGAGAGAATAGACACCCCCAGCCAAGATGCTAAGGGAAAAGAGAGCCATGAAAGAGTGGCCAGCAAGGTGGGAAGTGGTCCTGTGCCCAAGAGCCCCATCTCCACCTGCCCTGATGCTTGCTGCTGTTCCAGAAGGCTGTATTTTGGTGGGAGACAGCACAGTCATGCTCTGAGCCGAGTCCAGCTCGGCTGTGGTGGACCCTGAGCGGACAGATACAAAAGCTGAGGTTCAGAGAGGAGCTAGCTGCACATCGGAGGCAACAAACTGAAGAGCTCCAGGGCTCTGTATCTGGCTGGGCCTGCTGGCATCACTCCAGTGTAGGCTAGTTCCGTAATGTCAGATTTCCCAGGCTGAGGTCTGTACTTCTCATTCTCCAGGAGTCCCCTCAGGCTCTCTTTGCCCTGGAAGAATCTGCTGCTTCTCTGTAAACCATTTGAGACTTGCAGTTAAGCGTCATATTTCCCAATAAAGCAATGGCCTTTGGGATTTGGGCTTCAGTACCAGGAGGTACCTAAACCCTGCACAATGATACAGTGGCCCCCGAGACAGATGGAGGAGTCCTGTGTGGTGTACGGGGATACAGTGACCCCTGAGACAGATGGAGGGGTCCTGTGTGGTGTACGGGGATACAGTGGCCCCTGAGACAGATGGAGGGGTCCTGTGTGGTGTACGGGGATACCATGACCCCCGGACAGATGGAGGAGTCCTGTATGGCAAGGCAGTGACCACCAAGGCAGATTGCTACTATTTTAGTAAACTGGAGACCAGAGCCAAGGTAAAGAAACTAGTAGAAACTTACAAACATGGAACATGTGTTTTCTGAATTTTGGCCTCAATAAGCTACATCCTTCCTCATTGAGAAACAATTTTGTCCATAGAACAAGGTGGAACACAAGCATGCTTTCCCAAAACTCAAGGAGCTGTGTGTGAATGTTGGTCTCGATTTAAGGCTAACCAGTAAATTCACACAAGATCCATTTGTTTGAATGCTGAGTGCCTACACAGATGCTAAGGACCCCATAGCCCTGGCCTCTCCCTGAAATTATCATCCCTGATGGTAGGAGGGGAAAAAATCACCTTTTGAAGTCAGACTAATTTAAACTTAGGTATTGAAGGGAGTTATTTAATATGTCTGAGCCTCACTTTCTGTGTGCATATTGAAAACATACCGCCTAACTTTTGGGGTTTGGTCTGAGAACGTGGCACTAAACCTGAACTCATCAGCATTCAGCCAGTGTTTTTCCTTCCCTTGTTTAGCCCCTTGCTTTTTGTGATAACAATTCAGAGTTGTTTATTGGGCCCATTTAAAAAAAAAGTTCAGGAGTCAGGTAGACAAGATATACCAGAGGTGAAACCAGAGGAGAAGTCACTGAGAGACTATTTAAAATAATCTCCTGTTGCTTTAGGACTCAGACACCTGCCCAGTCACTTCTTTATTGTAACCAAGAGTGGGCGACTTTGGGTCCTGGACTTGTGCTGAAAGCCCTCACTCCCACATCTTAAATTCTTGTTTTTGAAATGAGAAGTCAGTAATCCAGTAACTATTTATTAAACTGGTATGTCTTCCAAACTTCAAGCCTGAAGGAGAAAGGCCAAAAAAACAAGTTTGAGCATGGACAAGCTGCCACCTTTGCTGCTTATGGACAGACAGCCTAAATGTGGAAACAAAGACTCAGAGGGGTGGGGGGAGAGGGAGAGGGAGGGAAGGAGGAAGGGAAGGAGAGACAGAGAGAGAGAGACAGAGACAGAGACAGAGAGAGAGCTGTGGAAAAGCACAGATTTGAAAACCAGTGGGTGTGATTGGAGTCCCAGCTCAGCCTTGGGTGAGACATTTAATATCTCTAGAGTTAGGTGCCTATAAAAAGGCATGATGAATCAGTTAACATGATTGTTGGTAGGTAGGTAGGAAGATGACTGATAGATAAATGGATGGATGGATGGGTAGGCAGATAGGTAGATAGAAAGATAGATAGATAGATAGATAGATAGATAGATAGATAAGTAGACAGATAACAGACAGATTAGATAGGACATAAAGTATTTTTATAGGGATAAGCTTCACTGCATCTTTGTGTGTAAATATGTATATAATTACATAAAATGTAATAAAATAAACATTCTATGAAATATATTAAGCAAAATGCTTTAAATAGTACCTGGTACACAGAAATCACCATATAAATACTCATTGTTTTCAAGATGCTACATAGAAGGCAGTCTGAGGGCGGGAGAGATGACTCAGAGGTTAAGAGCACTTACTTGGCTGCTCTTAAAGAAGCCAAGTTCGGTTTCCAGCACTCACATGGTGACTCACAACCGTCTGTAACTCCAGTTCCAGGGGATCCAATGCCTCTTCTGACCTCTGGGGCTCCTCCACATATGTATATACAAGTGGGCATACATATATACACATAAAATAAATAAATATTTTTTTGTAAAAAGAAGGCAGTCTGAAGTTTCCATGGAGGAAAAAGCACAGTGAATTCTTATTCCTTGTAATCAGTAGGATTACATCAGATCTTGAGAGAGGAGGTGCTTTGCACGGGCCGGCAACAGCTTCTTGTGCAATTCTGCTACTAGAACCTCACTCCAACCTATAATCTAAGATGGAATGCCAATTTTGGATTTATATTGTTGACTCTGTCTCCACCTAGTGCCCTATGCGTGAAAAGCAAATGAAGTGCTCAATGGTTACCATCCTGATTAGAGAGTTTGCAGGCAGTTCCTAGAGACTTGGATGAGTGTGAGGCACAAAGGGAGGACCAGTATAAAGGAGCAGAGTGTGGAGAAGGGTTGGGCAGAGATCTCTGGAACAGTGAGCGAGTTTACTTACAAAGACCACTACAAACTAATCCCCACCAAAGGAGTAACAAATAGCATAGGTTGTGAGATTTTTCCTCATAATTCTGTAGTCTAGGAGTCCAGCATGAGGAGGTCAATAGCGCTGGTGCCTTCCTGGTATTCTGTTTTTGGACTGTAGATGTTCATCTTCCCCTGCATCTTCACAGGTCTTCCATTCATGTCTGCATTCCAAACATCTTTAGAGCACACCAGGTCATAGTGGGTGGCAACCCACCCTAATAACTTCATTTTGGACTCCATCACTTTTAGCACTCCTGTTCTTGGATCCAGGCACATTCTGCAGCACTGGAGTTAATATGTCAACATTCAGATTTTAGGAAGTCACAATTCCTCCTACAATAATAGGTAAGAGAGAGAATGTGTTCACTTAGGGAAATAAAACTGATCCTTATCCTCACAGAGACCTCGTAGAGGACAGAGATGTAGATGGGCACATGCAGGCTAACATCCTCCAACCACGCCAGCCCATGAAGGGTTCAGGGTGAATAGGAATTATACCAAGATCTCAAGGGAGCCGTCAGTGAGGTTAGGTATCTTCCAGAGGATGGCTTTGAAGCTCCTGCATTTGGAGGACCACAAAGTTCGTCACATCACATCTCCTTTCCATGGTACAGAAGTTGTTGGTTGTATGACTCTCTTTATAACAGTGGTCCTCAGCCTGTGGGTTGTGATCTCTGTAGCGGTCAAATGAGCCTTTCACAGGGGTTACATGTGAGATATCATGTACCTTGAATAGTTACATTACAATGCATAACAGAAGCAAAATTACACTATGAAGTAGCAACAAAAATAATTTTATGGTTGGAGATTACCAAAACATGAGGGACTGTATTGAAGGGTCATAGATCAGGAAGATTGAGAACCACTGCTCTGTAGCTTCCTCCTAGACTTAAAAAACAGAAACTGATTTCTACACTAAAAACTAGGAATGAAGAAGGAGAGGAACAGAGATGCGTGGCACTAAATTTCCTCTCTAGAACATCAGCATCACTTGCCCTGACTGGTGGTTCTTCAGGACCCCCATTTGCAAGGCTGTCTGTAGCTAACTTGATTTAGAGTTCACCCAACGGGAAAAGTCTTCTTGCCAAGGAAGCAGAGAGAATCATTGACACCATTATAGGCAGTAGATTAACTCCAGGCTGTAATATAGTGGAAAACAGTTGGAGCAGACAGATAGATGACTAGTGGGAAGTCTTAAAGTAAGAAGCCAGCTCAGTGAAGCTCTGAGAAGGCTCTAAGTTGTCAAGTCTGCTTATTTTGAAGCTCTTTGCAAACAGACAAGAATACTATCCTCAGCTACATTATAAGTTTGTGGCCAGCCTAGGCTACATAAGATCCTGCGTAAACAAACAACAAACACCAACAATTTATACATGCAATGACTTCTCTGTGGCTCTGTTATATAGTGGTATATTATTTGTGTTTTAATAAATAAAGTTTGCCTGAAGACCAGAGGGCAAAGAAACCACACTATTCAGCCATACAGACCAGGTAGTGGTGGGGGCACACCTTTAATCCTAGGACTAGGAAGACAGAGGCAGACGAATCTCTGTGAGTTCAAGGCTACCCTGGGCTATGCGAAATTGACCCAGAAACAGATCCATGTGGTGCTCATTCACATCTTTAATCCCAGTGTTTGGGAGCCACACACATTTAAGTTCAGGACTAGGGAGGTGGAGACAGGAGTGATATGGCTGGGTGAAGAGAAGAATATAAAGGGGAAGAGACAGGAGCTCACTGGAGTGTGGAATCTGAGGATCTGTGGAGACAGGATCTTGCACTTTCGGTCCAAAGACTTGGTAGAGGTAAAAGGTCTCTCTAGTGGCTGGATGCTTTACTTTCCTGATCTTCAGCTTGATCCCCAATGCCTGTCTCTGGGTTTTCATTATTCGTGCCACACTGTAATCATTCATTGTCTTTAAAATATGTATTTCTATACAGATACTAAATGAAAGAAATAAAATTGAGATGGCATTACATCATCCTTAATAACAGAGAAACCCTTAACTGTTAATAAAGAGTAATAATTCCCTCTTTAATTAATCTTACCTGGTTTTATTTGTAAGAATGTTAATAATTTCTTTTCTCTGCACAAGAAAACACAGCACTTTCTTCATTGTCCTTCACAGCAAGCTGAGTACTATCTGCCATAGCACCGAACACCGTACTCCCTGTGATCCTGCACCCAGCAGGCATGCGGTGTCTAATTTCATCTCCACTTTCAAAGAACCCAAACATGAAACACGTGGTGCTGCTTGCTCCAGATAACTGCCCTGGAGCCCAGCTTTAGACATAGTTATTAGAATCTTCAATAAAGTACCAGGAATTATTGTGGTTCTATTTTTCTGTAAGAATAATTAAGTCATATCCTAGTGTTGGTAATATTAAAGACTGAGTAAAGGCCAATTTCCAAATGACTTGTCTCCTTGTAATAATTATTACAGCTTCCTTTTCTTCCTTTTATGTACACTTCAAAGAAACAGTGCAGAATGAGTAATCCTCGTATTATGGTTGGAATTGCATGAAATTCCCATGTTGGTCAAGTAACTTTGTTAAAAATTAGGTTTTAATGCAAGCATAAAATAACAATAATTTGATTTTAAATAGTGAAAGGAATCTGTATGTAGGTTTATGAACAAAAGTTAAACAAAACTCTAAAACATTGTTAATATATATCATAATTTAATATGAAGCAAAATGCATGCTTTTTGTTTCTGAACTGTAAATTTTCACTCTATTCCAAATGACAAAAGCTGAAAAAATATGTTATTAATGAAACAGTGTGTTTGCTTTCAAATTTCAATGCTTTTGAACAATACTTTACTTGTTCTTTGAACATTTCATACATCTATCATTTTGATATGTCCCTCTAGCTCCTCTCAGGTACCATACCTCCACCCCCACAACCTTCCTAACTTCCTGTCTTTCTTTTTGGTTGTTGTTGTTGTTGCTAACAAACCCCTGAGTCCAGTCAGTGCTGCCTTTATATGCATGGGTGTGGGGCCATTCACTGGAGTGTGAGCAACCTATCTTTGGCCATTGTCCCCAAAGAAAAGAGACTCTCCCTTCTCAGCAATCACCAGCTTCCAATAGCTCCTCAGGCAAGGCTGTGGCTAGGAGCCCCTCCCCACTCACTTTGGAATTCTAACTGGCTTGATCTTGTGTGTGTCTCATGCAAGTAACTGCAGCTGTTCTGCATCGCTGCATTCAGCAGTCAGGTCATGTCCAGAAGGCTGCATTTGACAGTTCTGCTCCTCGTATATCACTTTTACATTTCTGTGCCTACTCTCACAAAGTTGGATGAGCCTTGGACGCAGGGGCAGCAGGTGTTCAATATAGAGGATTCATTCTCTGCTCGGTTCTCACAGCTATTATACCTGTCACTTTGACCAGATATGAGGCTCTGTATTAACAGCTGTCAAAGCTGAGAACAACATATATGTATGGGTATAAGTATCAGTAGTTAGAGGGTCATTTGACAGCATGGTTGTTTGACATAGAACAACAACAGCAGGCTCTTACGATCTCCTCAGCTTTTGACGAGGTTTAGAGACCATGCATGAAATCTTTCCTGTGGTGACAAAGTTGTTGGTCATCCCCAGTAATCATCATGTCACAACTGCATCGTGCAAGCGGGTACATCTTGCTGGACAGCTGCTATGATAGCATGCAGGGTCCAGAACTGGATGAAATCATTGATGTGCTTTCTCCCCTAGCACTCTACAAAGCAAGTGAGCCATTGTGAAAAGAATTTCTGGGTCAGTTGAGGTTGATTTCTTTATGTTCTGCATCTAGAGTGGGCAGTGTCCTCAGAGACATTTTACTATCTAGTTACAATGGGAAGTCCATGGCAACGGCCTGTGTTACTTGGGGGCCTCTCTGGCCAATAGATTGTATGGGGTATTGGATATGGAGAAGAAATGGAACCTTTACCTTGTACTGGTGGGAGCATAAAATGGTGTTACCATTTGTAAAAAGTTCAATGGTTTCTTTAAGAAAAATATAATATAATAAATATTAACATAAACAATGCATAAATGGATATTCATTATGCCTTCCAAAATGTGGATAGATCAGCAAAATGTGATACATTCATAGATGAAATATTTCTCACATTTCAAAGGTCTATGTGTGGATATATGCAGCAACTTGGATGAACCTTGTAAATATTATGAGGAAATTAAAGGCTCCAGATACAGAGGCAGCCAGTATTCATCTGCTTCTGCAAAGTCTCTAGGGGGCAAAGGCATAGGATAAAGGTGGTTACAGGTTCGTGAGGGTCAGCAGGGGGGTGTGGCAGGGAGCTAGAGGATGCTCATGGGTGGGTTTCTTTCTGAAGTGATGAAAGTTTTCTGGAGCCAGATGGCTTTTTTTTTTTTTTTTTTTTTTTGCCTAATAGTCATTTGCCTAGCAGTCACGAAGATGTTAGGTCACACACAAAGGCAGGCAGAAAGTGGTTACTAGAGTCAGGCTGTGGGCCTGCAGCTTCCCAACCCGTCCACACTCACCTCACGTCTATTCAGCCATTTCTTCTGGGAGCTTCAGTGCACAGTCTCAAGTCTTATGAAGACACTAGGGACTCACTGGGGCTCTAAAACCTTCAGTTTGCTAACACTCAAATGGAGAGTTACATTAACAAAAGAACACTTATTACTTTAGACCTGGTGAATAACATTTCCTGAGTCCAAGGCTCAGGAAGCAAGATGGGTTACAGAGTGCTGATACCCAGTGTTTAGGCAAGTTAGGAAGGTGAGAACATCGGGATTGAGTGGGGAATAAACAGGGCAGGAGCTGGAAGGGCTCCTGGGAGATTGATCTGCTCTTGGTGGGGCATAGCATCCACCTGAGGGGCAGTGAGTGCTGGTGGACACCAAGGAGGCAGCTGGCCCAGTGAGGCACAAGAGGTCCCAACGTAGAGCACGGTGTGTGTGTGGGGGGGGGGGGGGAGCAAGGAGGATAGGAGGTAGGCCGACCATGAGAGTTCTGGCCTAGTGAGATTTTATTAGCTGGATGCTGAGAGACTCATGCCTTTCACAAATTGTGAAACAAAACTCAAACACAAAAGGAACATATATAAGCTTTAATTTAAATGGGTTAACACTATTTCTTAAAAAACTCACTTGGAACAGTATTAAAAGGAAACACAATTAGCATAGTTGATTTGATGCCTACAACTTTGGCCCTTTAAGAAAGTACTGTTTTTGAAAATCAGTGAGTGTAAGTTTCACTTCATTAGTAGCCTTCTTTTCTCCTGTCTTTTAAAATCTTCTCCTTTGCTCTTCCCAAGATGTTGTCTGAGTTCAGAAGCACAGAATCTTCCACTACGTGTTAGAACAAGCCTTGAAATCCTCCTCTGGAATTTGGTGTTTTGCTGCCCCCTACTGTTCAGAAACGGAATAGACTGTGTCCTACAGCTAGGAGCTGGTCAGCTCTGTTCTGCTGTCTTCCCGTGTCCTCTAGGTCACTCCAAGCGCTTCAGCTTTGACTGGGCCTCTGAAGCCAGAGTACCAATGACTCCAAGAAGCCTTGCTCAGAACTTACTCTACAGCTTTCCACTACAGAAGTGTGCACCCTGCTTATCTCAGCATGGGGACACATGGTCCTCTACTTCCTCCATCCCAGGAAGGGGAGACCACTATTGAGAGGTCCTCTGTGTGAAGGAGAAAGATGGAATCCTCGAGTCCCTTTCATTTTAGGGGTACCAGGAAAGCTCAGAAAAAGTGCAGAGCTGCTGTGAGGTAGCCACCAGAGAAGGCTGCTGGGTCACGGGTTATATTAGCCAGCCTGAAACTACCCTGGGTGTTTGTGATCCCACTGCAGCCTTGAGTCTTTCTCAGGGTGAGGTTTAAGCATAAAAACCATGTTCTGGGTTTGCACACTTCAGTCAATGAGAGCAGTTAGCCAGAAGCAGAACTATAGAAACCATGTTTAAAGAAATAGCACATTTAAAGAGTTTCCCAGAACAATGGACTTTGGTGGATTAGGTCTTTGCTTTTTGTTTTGGCAGGTGGTGCTGTCTGCATGCCAAGTTTTATTGCCAGAATGGTACTTCCATCATGGAGTCAATTGTGCTAAGGCCCAGTGCTTATTAAAAGTCTGGGGCCTGTTACATTTCCCACTGGTCCTATTGAATGAGTCAAATCGTGGGCTCACCCTGTACTATTGAATTGATACATAACAGCCCATATATCTAAGATGCAGGGCCCTGTTGATAATGCAATCAAAATGAAAGACACAGCCAGTGCTGATAGAAGAGCAGTTAGCTGTGGGACCAAAGGAACAGAGATGGGTACCCATTGTCTGATTCCTCTCTCTCTCCTCTCTCTCCTCTCTCTCTCTCTCTCTCTCTCTCTCTCTCTCTCTCTCTCTCTATCTCTCTCTCTCTTTCTTAGGTTTTCCCTAACCATGTCAAGATATTTGTTCTAATTACTTCTCATTGATTAACATAGAAACAACAGGTTTCCCCCAAAGCCATATATAGCCCCCCTTATCTCATGAGAAGTTAGTTAGTCTAAGCCTCTGGTTTTCTAGGATTACTCTGCAAGGTAATCTAACTGCTGTTCAATTTAGAAAAGGAAGGTTTTAATACCTGTAGGTCCTGATCAACCCATCTACCTAGTTTCTTGAAGTTTTTATCTTCCATGGCGAAGGCTGATGTGCCCATGGCTGTGGAGTCAGCTCTCCCTCCTGTGGCCATGAGTGTCATGAGGCAGATGCGGTTCTTTCTTTTCTTTTTTTTTTTTCTGATCCAGGGTCCATATTAAAATGTATTTCCCTACTTCCCCATTATATAGTAAGATCCATAAACATAGTTTCTCAATGTGGAAAGCATCAAACCGTTAGAGCATGCCCACAAAGCAGTCTCAGGGGCTCAGAAACATTGCTGTTGTCCAGGTAAGTTAACCTACAAGGTGGAACATCAGGCATCAGAATAATAGGCAGTGCCTAAGTAAAAGGTGTTGGATATTAGACTAGTTTCAGCCCCTTGTAAGTGCTCGGAAATTAATCTGGGCTGCTCCAGTCACAGTGAACTTTATCAGTCAGTGGGCTGGCAGTCTGGTCAGCTCCTATGCTCCACAAGGGTGGGGGTCCAAGCATCCTGGCTGGGTTTTGACTGGGAATAATTAACTAAGTGGTGGGCCTTGTGAAGGGTGGAAAGTAGGGGTAGGGACCTGCAGGTGACCTGTCAGAGGAACAGCAGGTGGCAACTGAGCTTCGGGGCATCAGCCCATTAGGAAGCAAAGCACTGATGGTGGGTGACACTTGGGTAGGCAAGGTCCCAAGAGCCTTGGCTTCAGAATGTCTTTTGCTATTGCTGTGTCTTTGTATGTTTGCCGCTGTCATTTTGTTCTCTGGTATCTGGCATGGTGTGAATAGGTGTGGGAAAAACCCCACTGCACTTAATGTGGTGTGATTATCTCACGAAAATATCCCATTCTACTGTGGATTATTTTGAAGATGATTTCCTCCTAAACTGTAGTGTTTAACTGACACAATGATTTTATTCAATAATAGTGTTAGTTTAAATAGGGTTTTGATGACAGAGGGTTTTTAATAAATATAGTAAAAGATTATGATAGAGGTTAGTTTGATGGGAAAATTAATACAGGTAAAAGCAAAATATGGTGTTGCTCCTGCACCTGACAAAACAGGGGCTGCGGAGGATAGAAAATAAGAACAAGAAAGGGTCACACCGCTGAGAGTAATGAGTTTCTCTCCAGGAGCAGTGTAGGCTGTGGCTTGGTTAGGGATTAAGGAAAACAATCGAAGCTAAACTAGCTCAAGTTCTTTTAATCTTAATGCTGAGAATTGTGTTCATTTTCAGTGTTCATTACAGCTGAAACAAAGCTTAAATGTGACTTAAGGTTAGGTTAAAGTGTTTTTGTTTATAGCTTTGAGGTGAAAAGCCTGGAGAAACACTCCAAAGTTTAGAAAGTTGAGTGAGGGACTCACTGAGGTCAGAAAACAAGAACAAGACAGCCCAGTTATCGTTAGCTGATGTGCCTTTCTTGTTAGGATGGGTTGGCAATCAAATGTGTTATTCAATTCCCTGTACCCATTTCTGCCCTCAGCTTCCTGATATTAAAAAAAAAAAAAACTGTGACGATCGCCCCCTCCTCCTGCCCCAGCCGCCCATCAATGCCTGTGGCAGGTGGAAGAGCCTGCCACCACGTGCAGCACACAGGAACAAGCCCTGCACCTCACATGAGCTGCACAATAGAGTCAGTCTTGTTGGAAGAAGTGTGGGTGAGCCAGCCCTGAAGTTGAAAGCATGGGAGAGCTATCCCCACTACTCACCTGTCAAGTGATGGCAAGGTGGGAAAGATACCCTTTCCCCACTGCCATCAATGCTGATAAGAGGGGGCTATCTAGCCCTGCCCCTCATCTGCGGCAGCACTTGGGGAGAGTGACCCCTAAGCCTTGCCTGAGCAACACATTGGGGTTGGCCCTGAAGATGTAAGTGTGGGAGATCTGACCCTGCAGGCATGAGAGCTGGAGGAGAACTGGCCCCGCCCCTTCCTCATCTTATCAAAGGGTGGACTCCAAAGCAAAGCAAGAGACCTCCCCCTGGCGGTGAGGACAGGGAAGAGTTGGTAGTCTGACCATCTCTGCAACTACCCAGGTCCAGAACCAGGGTTCTGGGTTGGCCCACCCAGTGCCCACCCCATCTGTGATCTGCTGGAGCACCTGAAAGGACCAGTTCTGCAGACCCAAAGCTGCAGGATTTCCACAACTCACTGCAGCAGCAGGATAACCAAGAGGAGTTCTAGAGAGGACACAGCATCTATAGCGTAGCAGAAACCAGAGACCATAAACCAGACCAATGACTCTTTGCAATGAACACTTACAAGTAAAGATATATGATAAAAGTGTTTAATGCATGACTCACTATGTCACACTACAGCTTCCATGACTAGATTCTCCCCTTCCTTTTTTTCATTTTCTTTTTTCTCTCAACTTTTATCTGGATGGGGAACTGCAAGGGCAGAGGGCAGATACCCAGGGACAGGAATGAATGAGACTGAGATGCAAGATATGAAAGACACAGGAATAAATAAAAAGGAAGCTTAAAAAAGCTGTTGAAGAATGGATATGCACCCAGAGGATTTAAAGTAGAGACGACTGGTTGTTTATCATGTATAAAAGTTTAGATTTGTGCTTCTTTTAAGATTGCTTATAAGGTTACCTTCTGAGATAAATAATAAAGTGATTGGTCCTTTCTTTGTAACTGCAAAATGCAGCCTGCCAGCAAAGAACTAGCTGAGAAAAATACCTTGTTTGTTTACACTCAGTTAATCTTTAGCAAGTTGCTTAGGTATGAATGTATTTGGGTTCTTGGGATGGTTTTGTTTAATCGTGTAAAGGAAATAAAAAT
This sequence comes from Microtus ochrogaster, assembly GCF_000317375.1. NCBI lineage: Eukaryota > Metazoa > Chordata > Mammalia > Rodentia > Cricetidae > Microtus > Microtus ochrogaster. The sequence continues at coordinate 5,696,258 of NW_004949114.1, forward strand.
CCTATTGCTTTTCACCTATATTCATTATACTCATTCATTTAATAATAAAATGTAACACATAGTAATTTTTATATTGCCTGAAAGACATTGTTGGTATGTATAAGCTGTAAAGGGAAAATAAAAAGAGAGAGAAAATAATAGAGAGACCTTAAAGGTGTGGGTTTTTTTTCCTTTCTTGCTAGTCCCAAAGAGTTAAGTTTCCTCCTTTTGCCAGACCCAGAGAATCAAGTTTTACTCCCTCAGTTTGAAAAGTCAAGTTGAAGCTGGGTGGTGGTGCACGCCTTTAATCCCAGCACTCGGGAGGCAGAGGCAGGCAGATCTCTGTGAGTTCAAGACCAGCCTGGTCTACAAGAGCTAGTCTCAGGACAGGCTCCAAAGTTACAGAGAAACCCTGTCTTGAAACACCCAAAAAGAAAAATAAAAAAGAAAAGTCAAGTTGAGTGATTAGTTCTCCAACTCTATGGATTCCTCGGTCCCTGAGCTGCTGAAGGCTGGTCCTCATGGCAGCAATAGGGATCCCTCAGATTCCTGGACAGTGGAGGTGGGACTCTGGCCCTGGATGTGTTAAGTGCTTTGGAAGGGAGATTTGGTTGGGACCTTGATACAGGTAGGAGATCTTTGTTAGGACCCAAAGATCTAGGGACCTTAGAGACAGTATTTTCTGGATAGTAATCTATCCCCATGGTCCCTTCCTGTAGCAAAGAGTCTGGTGTCTACTTTTTCCTTATTTCCTAAAGGCTAGAATTTTTCTTAAGGAATTTTTAGAAAGCTTCAATTTTACAACCTCAGCTTTTGCAATGGAAGCATCCTTGCTTTTGGTAACTGGGGGTGGGGGCAGCCACAGGGCATGCATAGAATTGTAAGCTCTGTATTCCTGCTCAAGAAATAAACTACATGACTTTCTTTTTCAGACACTACTAAATTCTTAAAGCAGGCAGCAGCGAGCAAAGGTTAATGGTTGCCGGGCTGTTTTTCTTTGTTTTATGTCTAAAAGCCATTTATGAATGCATACATATTGTATTCATTTTGCTGGGTCTAGGTTACCTCACACAATATATTTTTTTCTAGATCCATCCATTTGCCTACAAATTTCAAGATGTCATTATTTTTATTTAACCACTGAGTAGTACTCCATTGTGTAAATGTACAACATTTTCTTTACCCATTCTTTGGCTGAGGGGCATCTAGATTGTTTCTGGTTCTGACTATTACGAATATCGCTGCTATGAACATGGTTAGTCAGATAGTCTAATGAATAGCCTTTGTGGAGGACTGGAGGACCTGTAGTGACTTGAGAAAGGAATAGTTAGTGTCCTACCAACTGCTGGTCCCTAAGCCAGGAAAGCAGTGGTGGGGGGCGGGTTTCAAACATAATATCATAGAGGGTCCAAAGTAAAACAAAGGGAAGGTCTGTCTACCCTTCGCCAGACTCTGATGGGAGTTTTGTTAGCATTTTTCAAAGTTCTCTTTATTCTCTCTACCTGCCCAGAACTCTGAGATCTATGTGCACAATGAGGTGTTTGATCTATGTCTAAAGCTATGGTAAAGCTATCGATGTAGAAGTTTTAGCTATGAAAGCCAGGCCACTGTCAGACCCCATTGCTATGGGGGAGTGGTGCAAATTAGGGGACTAGTTCCTGGAGGAGCTTTTCAGTTGCTGTTTGAGAAATTTCAGTCCAGTTGGGGAACACATCTACCCACCTGGAAAACACATTTTTAAAAACTAGCAAGTACTTTATCCTTCCCTGACAGGTTGGATCTCAGGGAAGTCAGTTTTCCAGAGTTAGCTGGGGTGTTGGCCTCTCGTTTGGACTCCTTTCCTGGGTAAGGACTGTTTTGGATTTATGCGAGCTTAAACCTGTCATCTGGCTGAGACATCTTGGTCTGAGTCATTCAGAAAGTATGGGGATGTTCTTTTGGGAACTCACCAAGGCCAGCTGGCCTGGGTCTGAAAAAGCCTGGGATAAAACCGGACTCGCTGAACATAGCGGACAATGAGGAC
>NW_004949114.1:5698489-5709853 GCF_000317375.1 Microtus ochrogaster
TAATAAAAAATAAAATAAACAAAAAAATAAAAAAAAATAAAATTCTTTTTGTAATGTCTTTTGTTTTTTGGACAAACAGATGAAAAGGTTTTAAGACAACTAGAAGTGTTAGGACCAGAGCTGAAGTCAGAGCTGTTTCTAAAGTCTCAAATGGCTTTTGTTTAGTCTCAGTCCAGATTATGGACTTAGAGCCTCATTTATGTTAATGTTGTCAGGCCTCACTATTTCTGTAAACTCTGGTATACATAGGCAGCAATAGATAGTTATACGTGATAACTCTCGGACCTGTCTCAGATCTCAACAACATATAGTTATACCTGAGAACTCTCGGACCTGTCTCAGATCTCAACAAATATAGTTATACCTGAGAACTCTTGGACCTGTCTCAGATCTCAACAATATATAGTTATACCTGAGAACTCTTGGACCTGTCTCAGATCTCAACAATATATAGTTATACCTGAGAACTCTTGGACCTGTCTCAGATCTCAACAACATATAGTTATACGTGAGAACTCTTGGACCTGTCTCAGATCTCAACAACATATAGTTATACGTGATAACTCTCGGACCTGTCTCAGATCTCAACTCAACTTTGGAGGTGGGATCTGAAAGATGGTAGCAATCCTGTTCTGATGCAGGCTCCTTTTGCCTCTCCTCAGCTGATAGTCAAGATAGGTAGCCTCTGATGTACAAAGTTGGGATTTCTTAGGCACCATTCTGTAGCCTAAGGCCTGTAACTTCCGCATCAGTTCCTCAGTGGCCCTTTTAAATGTTTTTTTTTTTCAGGTTTGGAGGTTAGGAGGAGGTCATTTACTTATTATTGTAAGAGTATAATTCCAGGAAACCTCTGTTGGAAAGGCCAGGGGTCAGCATCTATTATCTAACAAAATTGTTGAGTTTTTAAATCCTTTGCAGGACCTGGTCCATGTAAGTTACCCACTGTAACCTCTGTCCATTTGAAAGCAAAGATGGGTTGATTATCCTCTGCCAGTGTGAGGTTGAAGAATATATCTTTCAATTTTAAAACAATGTATACTTTTTCTCTGGAGGAATCAGACAATCATGAGAATCAGAGGTCCCAGGTTCCTTCATAGGCAGGAGAGGTTTATTCCAGAGTGACTACTAACGGCACCAGGATACCTGTCTCTCTGAGCCAGGAAATATGAGCTGCAATTTCCTCTTAGGGTTATAGGTTTAATTTGGATGGGGTAGCTGAACTGTTTAGTTGGAAAATTATAGAAACTTAATGTTGGGCTAGTCCTGGGGTTTTGGTTTCTGCCCATACCCCCAGGAACCTTCATTGTAAATCTAATAGTCCAACCATATCTTTTGGTTGAGAGCAAAACTTTCAGCTAGGAGATATTCTGACAGAGAGCAAAGCATAAAATTCTGCCGGGTATCTGTAAGTCTGTGTCTCATCATCAGAGCTGACAGTGGCTTTCAACTTACACAAAAGGTCTAGTCTCTCAATTGGTTCTTTGTTGTTAAACATTTTTTGAGCTGCCTCTAGCAACTGAGATATATTTATACCTTTAAATTTTTCTGACATTTATAACTTTAAATATCTGGGGCTGATAGAAAGGAAATCATTCTAGCTATTTCTAAATAGGACCAGCAAAATTGTTTAAAGTCCTCTTGGTCAGTTCTGGACAGAAGGGGAAATCAATTGTATCCAGGCTGCACTGTCAGGCAGAAACTCCCCCAGTCCTACCTGGGAGCAGTTTTTCGTATGTATGTATGTATGTATGTATGTATGTATGTATGTATTTTAGAGAATGGAGGGTTTTGAGTTTTTCAATCATCCAGATCATGGGTTGAAAAGAAGATATAAATCCTGAAAGAGAAAAGATGGAACTTCCTCTTCCCCCCTTCCCTGGATCTGCTTAAAGCAGGTGGGAACAGGAGGAACATGCACCTTGGGGACCTATTTCTTCTCCCTGTGTGCATTCTGCTCAGACAGCAGGGCTCCCTGGATGAGAGGCCTGGCCATTACCTGCTGCCACAGAGATCAGGACCAGCCTGGATACCCATCAGGAGGCAAGTGACAAACAAGCCAGTGCTCCAGGAGTGGGGCAGGTGGATGCTTTGCTTGTTTGCAGCAAGAGCACAGATCTCCCATTAAACCTGGATATTTCTTAATTTGGATTGTTTTGATTTGGCTTGATTGGGAATTTTTGCATCATGGGGAGCTTATGTTAAAAAATATTCCTAACATTTGAAGGGTTCTGACAAGCTAGAAAAGGCCCTTTCCACATGGCAGGTCATGTGTTGAAAGGCTCCTAGTCTGCAATTCGAGCTCTCTATCCCAAACTTAAAACTGGCTTCTGAGCTACAGCGGCTGCGTCTTAGTGAATCCCTTTTCTTGTCTATGCTATAGGGTTTTGGGGGTATCCATTCGTACTTATTTTTGTGGTTTTCAGATTCCCATTGAAGTCGTGAGCTCACGCTGGGAATTCTAGTCAGGTTGTGGTCAATCCTGTGGGATTGGGCTTGGTTGAGGCGGAGATCTTTGTGTACCAGGACACCGGGCATCCAATCTCTGTGGCCCCTTTTGGACCTAAGAGCCACCTTGGTGGACGTATTAAGGTGGACTTAGGTCATATAGGTGGGCATAGACTCTAAAATGGGCACTTGCAGTTCAAAACCAGACCTGCTGACTCCCCTAGGGTGCCTTTTACAAAATCTTTTTAAACTGGGCTTAACCAACACAATTTGTCCTGAATGGCTAATTTCCCTGTGTTCTAAGATTTGGCCTCAATATGACCTTGACAATGGGACATGTTGGCCACCAGAGGGAAGCCTTGAGCTTACTGTCCTCCAGGACCTAGAAAATTTTTGTCGCCTTAAGGAAAAATGGACAGAGCTTACATATGCCCACGGGTTCTGGGCTCTGCGCTCCCGCCCTTCCCTCAGTAGCCAGTGCCTTGCAGCGCCGATCTTGGTTGCTAAGGCTGCAATGCCTCCAAATTCCCGGTCATCTGGAAATTGGGACACCTACAACTCCAGTTGGACGATGCAGCCAGAGGCACTGGGCCTCTCCTCCACTCCCTCAAGCCCACACTACCCAACCCCCTCCAGTGGAGCAACATTTTTTACATTCCTCCCCTTCCTCACCTACCTCCCTTCTTAATCCAGAGGCTCAAGGTCAATTTTTAGCCCCCCCCTTCTCCCCTTCTCCTCCCCCACCTACCTCCTCTCTCCTATCTTGGAATCCCTCTGTGCATGGGGCTAGCCCCTCCCAATCTTCCCCAGACTCTTCCTGCACCAAATCCCACTATAGCTCCGCCCTAATTTGCCCATTCCGGGAGGTGATGGGAGCTAATGGCATTATGAAAGTTCATATTCCTTTTTCTCTTCCAGATCTCTCTCAGATAGAAAAGCAACTAGGTTCCTTTTCTACTAACCCTTCTGCTTATATCAAGGAGTTTTGTTATTTGTCCCAGACCTATGATCTTACCTGGCATGACTATTACATCATCCAAGCTTCTACCCTCGCTCCTGAGGAGCAAAGTAGAATTCAGGTAGCAGCTAGGCAGTATGCAGACCAGACCCATTTAATAGACAGTTCAGTCCCTGTGGGAGAAGTGGCAGTGCCAGCCACAGAACCAAACTGGGACTACCAACCCAGCCAAAACAGCCGACAGAGGCAGGACATCATGGTCTGTTGCCTCCATTAGGGTATGGAAATGGTCTCAGAAAAAGTGGTTAACTTTGACAAACTCCAAGAGATCACACAGTTAGCAGATGAAAATCCAGCTGTTTTTTTAAACTGGTTACAAGAGATCATGGTCCAATATACCTGGTTAGATCCAGCTTCTCCAGCAGGAGCCACCCGTTTTATTTCTCAGGCAGCACCAGATATTAGAAAAAAGCTAAGAAAGGTTGACAATGGTCCCCAAACTCCTATATGGGAATTGGTGAAAATGGTCTTTAAAGATTTAATGCCCGAGAGGAATCAGCTGAGTCTTCCTGACAGACAAGGCTAACTACAGCTAACCTACAGACCCAGGCCTTGGCAGCTGCCCTACGGTCACAGGAAGGGGAACCGGGGAAGCCAAACACAAAGCTCTACCCTGGTGGAGCTTAGGCCAAGTCAACCTCACAGGCAAACTGCTTCAAATGTGGCTTAAATGGTCACACGGCATGATATTGGACTACACCTACTCCGAGGTTGTGCCATATCTGCCAACAACCTGGACACTGGAACTCACAATGCCCCCGTGAGGGCTTGTCCTCTATGCTGCGACATGGGGGTCCAGCATCACCATTGGCAAGTGAAACAGTTCCAGCTCTCGAACTTCTAAGCCTTGCAGAGGATTGATGCTTCCCTGACTTGGTTTATCCCGTAGCCCTATCGGGGCCTAGGATCATGCTACAGGTAGTGGGTAAGTCCATTATTTCTTATTGGACACAGGAGCTACCTATTCTGTTCTAACTTCTCACTCAGGCCTTACGTTCCCCTCACCAATTTCAGTTATGAGGGTAGATGGGACCCCTTCCTCCCCACTTAAAACTCTGTCACTGCCCTGCATTCTTGCAGGACAATTTTTCTCTCGTTCTTTCTTAGTGAAACCTGCTTGCCCAGCACCTCTCCCGGGTCGAGATCTCCTTAGCTGCTTCAGGGCCACACTCACTTTAGCCCCCACACACGCTCTTGAGTCACACGTTCTTCTCACTTTAACAGCCTCACAGGTTCCTACCCCAGACTGTTCTGTCCCTACTCCCCCTTATCCAGTAAATCCCCAGGTATGGACACTTTTCTACTCCTGTAATTGCTACTCACCACCAGCCAGTGCTAGCCTACCTTAAAGACCCTCATCCTTCCCTTCCAGACCCCAGTTTCCCATTTCTGAAACCCACCGCCTAGGCCTTAAGCCTATTATCACCGTCTCCTGTCTCAAGGACTTTTAATTCCTATCGACTCACCCTGCAACACTCCAATTCTTCCTGTGCATAAGCCCTCTGGTGCTTACCATCCGGTTCAAGACCTCTGCCTCATAAGTGAGGCAGTCATTCCAGTTCACCCAGTGGTTAACAACCCTTACAATCTCCTGTCTAACGTTCCCCCTACCACCTCCTACTTTACAGTCTAGACCTAAAAGATGCCTTCTTTACTGTCCCTTTACACCCTGACTCATACTTCCTCTTTGCCTTCACCTGGGAGGACCCTGACTCACAGTAATCCAGAGAGCTTACATGGAATGTTCTCCCTTAAGGTTTTCAAGACAGCCCTCATTTCTGTAGCCAAGCTCTGGCTCCAGATCTCTCAAACTTTGATGCAGTTTCCAGCACACTCCTCCAGTACGTGGACAACCTACTTCTTTGCAGTTCTTCATTGTCTCTGTCCCAACAAGCCACCTCTGCATTCCTGAACTTCCTCAGATCCCTGGGATATCGAGTTTCACCAGACAAGGCTCAGCTATGCTCTCCTACAGTGGTATATTTGGGTAAGTTGGCTCAACTTAGCCCAGGGTCCAAGACCCTCACCTCTGACAGGGTCCAGGCATTACGAGATTTATGGACCCCAACCACAGGAACTCAGATCCTCTCATTTTTGGGTTTGTTGGGGTTCTTTCACCATTGGATTCCTAAGTGTTCCATTGCAGGCAAGCCTCTGTACCAGGCAGCTAAAGAGATGCCCGGGACCTCTCACCCACCCGGCCATCGTCCATCGCCACTTCTCTCTACTGGGAGATGCCTTTCAACAGCTCCTGCCCTTGCTCTTCCAGACTCCACAAAGCCTTAGCATCTCTATACAGATGAGAGGTCAGGAGTGGCCACAGGAATTCTAACCCAACAGGCTGGGCCTTCAAATCGGGTAGTCACCTTTTTATCCAAACAGCTGGATGTCACCGTCTGTGGATGGCAACCATGCCAGAGAGCCCTGGCAGCGGCAGCTGAACTCACTCAGGAGGCTCTCAAGATCGCATTGTCTGGACCAATCACAGTATATTCTACCCATCGTTTCTCAGACCTTCTGAGACATTCCTCTCTCTCCCTCCTTGGGCCTTCACGAGTCCAGACTTTTCACTTACTGTTTCTAGAAAACCCCAAATTACTTTGGCTTCTAGTCCTGCCCTAACTCCTGTTCCCTCTCCCTCTAGTACCTCCTCCCACTCATGTCCAGAGGCTGTAGAGGCTTTAGCCTCACCCCGGCCTGGTCTTCTGGACCAGCCACCTACAGATCCCCAACTCACCCTGTTAGTTGATGGAAGTTCTCTTATAGATAAATCAGGAAACCGGCAGGCAGCACAGTCGAAGCGACCCGCCTGCCAATGGGAACCTCCTCACAAAAGGCTTGACTAGGGCACTCCAGATAGCCAAGGGCCAATGGGCTAATATCTACAATGGCTCTAAATATGCCTTCTTGATAGCTCACTCTCATTCTGCACTCTGGAAGGAAAGGGGCTTCCTTACTACCAAGGGCACTCCCATAGTTAATGGACCCCTTATATTCAACCTTTTGGAAACCCTCCAGCTTCCTGCAGAAGAAGCCATTTTTCACTGTCAGGACACCAGTCCTCCAAGGACCCAGTGGCCTTAGGCAATGCCAAGGCTGACTCAGTGGCCTGGGGGCTGGCCTCTAGCTCCTTGGACTCCACAGAACATATTTTGTTCTTGAATCCCTCCTATCAGCCCTGTTACCAACCTAAAGAGAGGGACAAGCTTATAAAAGGGGGGCCACAAAAACAAAGGATGGATGGTTCTATTTAAATAACCGTCTCATCCTTCCTCAAGACCAGGCATTGTCAATCATTTCAGACATCACCAGACCCTACATATAGGCCCTAAAGCTTTGTTCCACTTTTTGGAGCCCCTTTTTGACCCCACCCATCTCCGAGATCGTATTTTACAGGTTCACTCCTCCTGCCAGACGTGTGCCCAGGTTAACCCACAGGGGGCTCTCCACCTACATCAGTCTCTACACCAGCTTCGCGGACATCAACTGGGTGAGGACTGGCAGGTTGATTTCACCCATATGCCTACTCATAAAAAACTTCATTATCTCTTAACACTTGTGGACACTTTTGTAGGATGGATAGAAGCGTTTCCGGTCTCCAGGGAAACAGCAGATGTGGTAGCTCAGGTACTCCTAGACCACATCATTCCTCTGTTTGGTGTCCCACAAACCATCCAGATGGACAATGGGCCAGTCTTCACTTCCAGGGTCATGGAGCTCATGTCAGAGGCTCTCAACATCTCCTGGACAATGGACTCATCAAGCAACAGCTAACAAAGCTCTCCATTGAACTCAGGTCTCTCGAGCCTCTATGGACAGGACCTCACACGACACCTGCCTTCTCATCTCCCCCAAGGAACAGATGCCTGCCTCCTCCAGGATGACAGTTCATGGGATGCCTTTCCAGCCACACCTCTCGCTAAATGTGGACACCCGGCTCTCCCTTTCCCCATGCTGCCCCGTGCTGCCCCATGCCCGCAGGAAGTAGCCAGATTTGAGTCTATGCCCCCTTTTTCCCAAAAAGAGCCTAAGTGTTTGTCATAATTACCATTCCAATATTCTGTTACCCCTATAGCCAAAGAGTCTGGAATGTCAAGTTGGGATCTTAGGCCCCTGCTCCTCGCACCTATCCCAGCCCCCAGCCCTGATCCAGACTCCAAATCCCAGCAGGCAAGGTCCTGACCTCTCCCTGGGGGTGGAGTCAGGACCACTCCCCAGGGTATTTAAGTGATCCCCCAAAAGAAGAACATGTGGTCTTCCTTTCTTCCTCCCAGGGGTTACATTCCTGCCGCTTCCCCTCGGGGCCAACCGAGAGCGCAGATCTTCCATTAAACCTGGATATTTCTTAATTTGGCTTGTTTTGATTTGGCTTGATTGGGAATTTTTGCTTCAGTGGGGAGCTTATGTTAAAAAATATTCCTAACAAAGTCCAGGGCCAGATGTTTTCAGTGCAGAATTCTACATTAACTGCAAAGAAGAACTAATACCAATACTCCTCAAATTGTTCCACACAATAGAAACAGAAACAACAAAGCAGCAACATTGCCAAACTCTTTTTACGAGGCTAAAAGTACCCTGAAACCCAAACAACACAAAGACATTACTAAGAAAGAAAATTACAGACCAGTCTCACTCATGAACATTGATGCAAAAATACTAAATAAAATACTGGCAAACAGAATCCAAGACTGTATCAGAAAAATCATCCACCATGATTGAGTTGGTTTCATCCCAGAAATGCAGGGATGGTTCAACATATAAAATTTGCCAATGTAATACACTATATAAACAAACTAAAAAAATAAGAATTTCATGATTCTCTCATTAGATGCTGAAAAAGCCTTATACAAAATACAGCATTAATTTTTGAGACTGTTCAATGAGGTGCTGAGAAGAAGGTATATTCTTTTATGTTTGGATGGAATGTTTGTGGATGTCTATTAAGTCCAATTGAGTCATAACATCTGTTGTTCCCTTATTTCTCTGTTAATTTTCTGTCTGACAGACCTGTCCAGTGGTGAGATACTTACAGCAATCCCACTGAAATCAGGAACAAGACAAGGTTGTCCACTCTCTCCTTATCTATTCAATATAGTTCTTGAGATTCTAACTAGAGTAATAAGACAACAAAAGGAGATCAAGGGGATACAAATCAGAAAAGAAGGAGTCAAACTCTCACTATTTGCTGATAATATAATAGTTTACATAAGCAATCCCGAAAATTTTACCATGGAACTTCTACAACTCATAAACTCCTTCAGTAATGTAGTAGGATACAAGATTAACTCAAAAAATCATTAGCCCTCTTTTACACAGATGATAAACTAGCTGAGAAAGAAATCAGAGAAATATCACCCTTCACAATAGCCACAAATAGCATAAAACATCTTGGAGTAACTCTAACCAAACAAATGAAAGACCTATATGACAAGAACTTTAAATATTTGAAGAAAGAAATTGAAGAAGACACCAGAAAATGGAAAGATCTCCCGTGCTCTTTGGTAGGTAGAATTAACACAGTAAAAATGGAATTCTTACCTGGAAGTCTTCAAAGTTAGAAATAAATGCCAGATTTTGATCCCCCTTTCAGGCCCAGACCCTGCAAAAGGAAGCTTACAAAAGGATGTGGGGGACAGGCATCGTATAATGTGGAGACAGGCAGGAGTGTTCTGAAAAGAAAGCCCCAAACACACAGTGGGGACTGTGACACCATGGAAAGGGCATGAGCTGCTTGGCTTCTTTTGACATTTTCCTGCATATAAGTCACAAAGCAGGGCTAAAATCAGATGTACTGCCTGCAAACGCAGAAGCAGAAGGCTGCCTGCTCTTCCCTACCCAACATGGCCTCAGCAGCCCCATGATGTTGCTGAGCTCTTTAAATGGTAGCAGAGGGGCTGTCATGGCTGTTCTTCATTGTCAGCCTGAGTATATCTGGAGTCAACTAAAACCCAAGCATCTGGGTACACCTGTGAGGAATTTTTTTTTCTTAGTTAAATCTTTAGAGGTACAAAGATTCACCTTTTTTTTAAAATTTATTTATTACGTATACAACATTCCTTCCATGTATGCTTGCAGGCCAGAAGAGGGCACCAGATCTCATTATAGATGGTTGTGAGCCACCATGTGGTTGCTGGGAATTGAACTCAGGACCTCTGGAAGAGCAGTCAGTGCTCTTAACCTCTGAGCCATCTCTCCAGCCCCAAAGATTCACCTTTAATGTGGGCCACACACGTTCTGCTGCCAGCCTATATAAAGGACATAGAAGATGGAAGCTTACTCTCTTTGCCTGTTTCCCCTCACTCTCCCTGGTGAGACCATTCCTTCACTGGCATTAAAGCCTACTTCTTTGGGGTTCTAGTATATGCTAATGACCAGCTGAGACATCAGCCTTCTAGACAGGTCAACTACTGAATTCTTGGACCTTCTGCTGGTAGACAGACAGCCATTGTTGGACTAGCAGGATCACAGCCTATAAGCCCGCAAATTATTCTAATAAACCTAATAAGTATTCTAATAGATATACTCTGTAAGTTCTGTTTCTCTAGAGAACCCTGCCTGATACAGGGAAGTTGTGTGGTGGAACAGATCTTGTGACAACTAGACAAGACAAGGCTCTGCTCTGGGGGAGAGCGATGGGCTCATGCGGTTGTCTGGAGAAGGGAGTGGTGTGAACTGAGACACGGAGCTGAAATTGGGGCCCACGGTGTTTGCTGTTTGCTGGAATGAGCTTCCTGTGGGGCCATCAGTCAAGTGTAAACCGCTTTTGGGTGGGTTACTCGGTCTAGGGGTTGTAACCCACCCTGCAGTTTAGTTATTCCAGGGTCCCGGAGAGGCACTATCTGGAAGATATGAGCTGAGAGAGAGAAATGAGGCTGTGCTAAGTTTGTCAGAGCCTCTGTTTATTAGAGATGGGGTACAGCTTATATAGGGTAAGGAGTTGGGGGGTGGGCAAGTGTGGAAGCAACACAGCACTGCCCGCCTCTCTCCTCTCCTGCAAGGAAACAAGGTCATGTGTGTGAAGAAATCAGCAGTGAACAAAGGCAAGACTGTCTCCAAAGGTGTCACCATCCCAAATACATCTAGTAAGTTAATTCAGCCAATTCTGTGTAGGGGGGTCCAGTGCTAGCCCGGACCATAAATCATTTCTCTGGACCAGTGTGGAGGCGTGGGAATAAAGACACAACTCACATGGTTTTATCGGGAGGGAGATTCTCAGTGATCCCTCATGAAATCCTGAGTTCACATCCTGGAAAACTCCTCCTGCTTTCTTCTCCAAGCAGCCTTATGTATCAAAACATAAACTGAGCATTCTGTTTCATAGGTAACCAGGTGAATGTCTTTTACTCTCGTCCACATCTACCTGTTTGTCTGTATGCTAGCTGTCATGTAGGCTTGAATTAGCATTTCTTTTCAGGCATCCTCCAAATTACAAAGAAAGGAGCAAAACAACATCCTGACCTTTTGTTAGGTTAGCAACAGCCTCTCTGGAAGGTTCTGTGACCATCTCAGGTGTGGCCCTTGGCTTTAGAGTTGGGCCTACAGTTCTGAGTGCTTAGCTTTCACCCCCATGTTTACTCCATCTCGGGAAGAGAACGTGATGACCAAGAAACAGGCAGTAAGCTTCCAACTACCGATTAGGTGCTCTGCCTCTAAAGGCTTTTGGGACCACAGAGCTGTTAGCTCACTCTCAGTAACACAGCATAAGATGTTTGGCGTGAGACTAGCTCACCAATTCACAGCCTCCTAGAATGTAGGCGTAAGTCACAAACAATGCCACAGCAGTTTGGAATTATGATTAATAGGGTATTATTTATTTAAAGGGGAAAAAACTTACAGATCACCGTCAGCCCTCTGTACAACCAGGAAGGGAGTCTAGTCGCCAGCCGAGCAGGAAGTGAAGA
>NW_004949114.1:5714388-5715293 GCF_000317375.1 Microtus ochrogaster
AGTGGCCGCTTTTTTAAAGGGAGAGAGACCACGCCCCAATGGGCTGGTATCTCAGCGGCTATAGGCTGGAGGAGCGGAAGGACCTCCCACAACACTAGAACACTAGCCCTGTCACAAAACCATGGGGGCATCCCTGCAAAGAGGCCACCAGGGGACCCTGAGTGGCGTCCGTGGTTCAAAGGGAGAGGGATGTTACAGAAGCTGGTACCCGATTCCCGCCACTGCCTCCTTCCTCTCCCTCACTTGGGGTTTACCTGTTTGTGTATTTATTCATTCCTCTTTCCTCCCTCCCTCCCTCTCTCCTCTCTCATGCTGGTAAAGAAGCCCAGACCCCACAGTGAGAAGAGCCCTTATCCCACAGAATTTGCTCAGTTCCTTCCCTCGCCCACCCTTCTCTCTAACCTCCTCCTCTTCTCTTCTCTCTTCTTTCCCCCTCCCTTTCTCTCTCTTCCCCCTCTCTCTTTCTCTTCCTCTCTTTCTCAGTTCTTTCTGATTCCTTTCTGGGACCCTTGCCCTTGCTGTCTTGTTCCTTCCCTTTGATTTCCCTCGACTCTCTTCATCCTTGATATACCAGCCATCATTCCTTTATCTTACTTTAATTAGTTTGGTTTCTTTTCTGATCTGCCTGGTGTCCCTTGACATTGCTTCTGGAAATAAACCATGAAACCTTCCCCAACCTCTAGAAGTTCAGCTGGGCACTCTCTGGGCATCTCTTGCACATCTTTGGTGGTACTGACTGTTCCACCATATGAACATACTTCCAATCTGTATTTCAGTCCAGAGATCCCTGGTCTTGGTGTGTGGTACACAGCACTTTATAAATAAACAGTTGTTTGGGGACTGGAGAGATGGCTCAGAGGTTAAGAGCATTGCCTGCTCTTCCAAAGGTCCTGAGTTCAATTCCC
>NW_004949114.1:5715393-5740740 GCF_000317375.1 Microtus ochrogaster
GGTCTGGTGCCCTCTTCTGGCCTGCAGGCATACACACAGACAGAATATTGTATACATAATAAATAAATAAATAAATATTTAAAAAAGATAAATAAACAGTTGTTTCACAGACCTGGGAAGAAAGACCCAAGGACAGTAGTAGCCCTGAAAGACCCAGGTGGAACAGTTGAATCAGCCCTAGACACCAACTAAGGCTGTGCAGAGCTGCTTAGCAGCTGCATTGGAGTAGAAGCCTCCCCATTCCTTTGCTCTTCTTCCCTCCATGCTTCCCTGAGTATGAGATATGAGAAAACCAGAAAGGGCAGGGCCTGATAATTGCTAGAACTGTGATTTAATTAGACCTTCTTCCCAAGCAAGGCTAGTGGCAACACCGAGGGTCGATACTCCAGCATCTCTACACTCCACAGTTTAGCAGTGGGCTGTGCAGGAATCAGGTTAGGATAGCACACGGTGACAGCTCTGGGCCAACCAGAATCCATGCTTCAGTGAAAGTGGAAGGTAACCCTAGACTCCCTTATGCCTAAAGTCTGTCCTAGACAGCAGATAGGATGCAGTGCCCCATATCCCCAATCTGCTCATATGAAGCCTCCTCATCATCCAGCACTCACTATAGTGACAAGGACACTTACATAGACTAGGGCACTGAGGCATAGCGTCCTTGAGAGCAACCTTCCTCCTTGTGTACACACCCCTGCTCCAGTGTCGTCTTCCGGAAAAAAAACCAACCCATTATTCCTGTAGTGGTTTGAATTAAAATGGCCCCCAGAGGCCAATAGGGTGTAGCACTATTAGTAGCATTGTAGAAATAACCATGGCCTTGCTGGAGGAAGTGTGTCATGGGGGGTGGGCTTTGGGTCTCAGATGCTCAAGCCACACTCAGTGTGGCAGCTGCTTCCTACCTCCTGCTGATCTACATGTAGAACTCTCAGTTACCTCTACAGCACCATGTCTGCCTGCATGCCACCATGCTTCCCACCATGAAGATAATAAACTAAACCTCTGAACTATAAGCCAGTCCCAACTAAATTCTTTCCCTTATAAGATTTGCCATGGTTGTGGCTAAGAAGCAATTCTGTTGTGTGTTTAAGGAACAAGGACCCCTATACAATTTGAAAAGGTGTTGAAGGATGACATAAGGATAAGGCAATATATGATGTTCTTCCACACCAGAGCCCAGTCTTTCCCCCAGACAACCACATGTGGATCTATGAGGGCATCAGAGGCCATGCCCTCGGGGTGTCTTCAGGATAGATTTAGGATGAAGGGGTATATCCAGTGAGTGGTCATTCACAGTGGGCCATGAACACTATCCAGGCTCAGAGATAGAAGAAAGGAAAATAGGAAGTTAAGGGACAGCTTTCTCATCCATTCTTCCATTACAGTGGCTGTTTATGTTCTGTAATCTTCAGGGACCAGAGTAAATGATACCATAACACAAACCCCTTTGTCGAAAATCACTGAGCATTTCAGATCAGGGATGGTAAAACACACATCTGTAATCCTAGGACTGGGAGGTAGAGGCAAGAGGATCAGGAGTTCAGTGCCATCATCCTCAGACATATAGCAAGACTGAAGCCAGGTTGAGGCACATAAAATTGTTTCAAGAAATTAAGGGACAGAGAAAGGGGAAAACAAGATAAAGAGACCCAGAATTTCCAAACAGTTGAGAACAGTGAGAGCCCTTTTCAGCACAGGGTCTCTGTGGCTGTGCCAACTGCATGCCCAAAAGTCAGTGCTGTGGTTATAGGCTCTATCATCTGACTAGTCAGGGTCACATCTAAGTCCAACTTCATTCTAAAAAGATGTGATTGAGCAAGTTAGGAGTCAGCAAACCCTCATAAAGGATCAGGGAGTGGACAGTATAGACTTAATAAACTATCATGTCTCCACAGCAACCACATTGTGGTATGAAAGCAGTCAGATGATGCAAACGATAGGACTATGTCCCAATCAAACTTTACTTATGGATCCAGGCTGGATTTGGTCCACAAGCTGTAGAGCCAGGCCCTGCTGTTGACTTCCAGTTCTTCCATAAGAGATAAGAATAATCACAGTATCCTCCCACAGAATTGCTGAGAGGATTAGATGAGGCAGTGTTAACACCAAAAGAGGGCAGTCAGTGCTTAGGGCCTTGTGTGCAGTCAGTTAGCTATAGCTGTAACTATGTAAGTGCACCTGCAGACCTGAAGAGGGAGCAATATCTTAAAGAAGTGCCCCAATCCCACTCCCCTCACACACACACCAGCCAACCTGCTTCAACTTCTGCTGCTCTCCCTCCTGTGAGAGCTTCTCCCATGGAAGGCAATGGGATGCTTGGGAGGGTCAGGAGCATTAGCCAAGGTCTGATTCACATCTGTGATATCTGGATGGTACAGGAATGGGTAGACCTGATAATTAAGGACTGAAATATAATCCATGACTCATCCAAAATATTGCTGGAGATGTTCTATAGTGAGATTTTAAACATGCTGCAAAGCCATGGGAGGACAAATTTTACTGTTATTTCAAGTCTGGGTAATTTGCTGTACGGACGCTTTGCAAACATTCACTGGTCCCCTCCTCAACCAAGAAACATTCTTCTGGGCATTTCCCTCCAGACACCTGACTGTTTGATGTTCAAGTTCATTTTAGGTTCACTGTTAGATCATTAGCAAGTATTTTATATAATTATCTTTATTTATTTTATATAATTAGTCATATATTATACTTTGGTTAAAACATGCCAACAATGCAACAGGCTCCCAGACCTTATCACAACTGACTCCATGGTAGAAGTACCATTCAGGCCATAAAATTCAGCACATAGATGGCACCACCTGCCAAAACAAAAACAAAGACCTCATCCATCAAAGCCATAGTTCTGGGAAAGTCTCTTAGTATACTAACCTTGTTTTTTGCCTTCTGTAGTCCTGCTTCTGACTAACTGTTCTTGTTATGAAGTATGTCAAGCAGGGTATGGTTTTTTGCTTAAAAGCTTACTTTGACAAAGGTCCAGAGCTACCTTTCCAGGACTCTGAACACTCAGGGTCGTCATTGGCTGGCTAATAAAGGCTTTCTATTAGCTTTGACCTGTGTCTGAGTGACCTTCTCTGGTGGATACTCCACAACACAAGAAACTGGTGGGATGGCCCAGCGAGTGAAGTACTAGCTGCACAAGCACACAGATAGGAGTTTGAATCCCCAGCACCAATTAAAAAAATAAAGTCAGGCATGGTGACCCTCAGTGCAGGCAGTGGAGACAGGCAGATCCCTAGAGCTTGGTAGTCAACCAGTCTAGCCAAAATAGTGAGCCCCAGATCCAGAGAGAGACCCTGTCTCAAAAACTAGTGTAGAGAGTGACTGAGGAGGCTGGGTGTGGTGGTGCAAACCTTTAATCAGAGACAGGCTGATCTCTGTGAGTTTAAGAACAGCCTAGTCTACACAGTGAGTTCTGGGACAGCCAGGGATACATAATGAGAACCTATCTCATAAATATATATGTGACTGAGGAGGTCACCCAACTTCAACTTGGTGAAAGTATATGAACACACACATGTTCATATACCTGATCATGCAAGCAAACACACACACTCACACATACTCACACACACAGAGAGACAGAGAGAGAGAGAGAGAGAGAGAGAGAGAGAGAGAGAGAGAGAGAGAATGACAACAGAATAGATTTGTACTTGAAATCTTTCCTAGTCACCTATAGTTGGTATGATTTTAGCAATTTATTTAAAGTGCCTAGGTTTTCCATTCTTCATCTGTAGAATCGTATGCTCCTTTTTTAAAAAAAGTGATTGTTGGTACATGCATATGAGTCCGAAAGAGGGTAAGAAGGAGTATGTAAGGGAGTTTGGAGGGAGGAAAGGAAAAGGGAAATTATATCATGCTATTATCTCAATAATAAAAGAGATAATTAACAAAGCAAAAATAACAAACATTTTTATAACAATAACAAAGATTTTTATAAGGAGAAAGCTAGACAATAGGATTAAATAGTTATAGCAAAAGGCACTGTGAACATCTAGTTACATTCTGGGCAATGCTTACAAGCATTAAATATGTATCTCCATGAGTCAAATGTCTGTTTCACATTCTTCCTGCAAGCTATGTTTCTTTAGTGCTCCTGGATCATTGAACTTTATCTTAAACCAACTATCTACTCATTTTCCAGCCTTCCCCGCCAGCTCTGAGGATGGAAATTTTCCTGGTCACCCTCTTATCCCTAGTGGTCAGCACACATCCCAGGTTGGGGTGGCTCCTTGAGAAGTAGCTTTTAAAAAGCTGTTGCATGAAATTACAACAAAGAGCACACTATTCCACAGTGAGCTGCAGAAAAAGTGTCATATATCACCTCTTGTGCTCCTGTAACTGTGAAGGCAGGGAGGACAGGAGACCCAGTGGAGGGAGGGTCTGGGGTGGACTAGGTATTTGGGGAGCTGATATGTGTGCCTGTAGGAAACTGAATCCAAGGCATCGCATAGCGTGGAGTCATTAACAAGGTCCTTTCCCATCTGCAGCTGTAGGGCACACGCCATTCTTTTAATGATCAGTTTTCGGCTCCTCCATGAAAGTATCCCAGTCATTTGTTCCTTGTCACTGTTTGTCCAGAACTTGTGTCCAACATAAAACGAAATGAGCTTAATCTAGGTGAGAAATACGTATATCCATATTCATTTGTAAATGTACATAATTTCATTGTGCTGCTATTTTTAACAGAAACCTAAGACTTGAAGGAAACTATTGAAATAGGTTCAATTGTACCTTTTACAGTCGAGAAAGAAATGAGGTCTAGAGAAGGGCAGTAGCAAAGAAGAGTCGGGTTAGATGAATGGGTGACAGCAGTGTAGGAGACTGTGTGGTGCAGCTGCACTTGGGCAATTGAGGGTGAGTGGACCCAAGCACGGGGACATCACTCTTTTTAGTGGCACCATCACAGCTGCCCATATGGGTACTGCCAGCATAGTTGTCCTCACAACCATGGGCATATTTAGTTACCTATATGGCTTCCTTCTGTCTATAGTTGACAGGCAGCTGAGTCTGTGCAGGACCTAGATTATCACTAGGGCATAGGTTCCTGGGTGATCGTGGCTTTACACACCCCAGTTCAAAGGCAGCTCTTCCCAGGCAGTTGTCTCCCAGTTTAAAGTGCAGGCTCTCCTGGCAGCTGCTGGCAATGGGGGCTCCTGTGCCTCACCCTGTTTGGCTAACACTCCACACAGAGCAGGGCCTAAGCTCCACAAACTGTGGAAGAAGGAGCAGGGAAGGAAGAGCTGAACCTAATGTTTCTGGCTGTTGTCAGACCTCCAGTGGGAGCTTTCCCATCAAGCCCTTTCCAAGTGCCCTGGTGAAAGCAAAAGGAGGAGGGGAAGGACGGGAGGAAGAAAGAGTACAGACATGAGCTGCTGGCTGGCAGGCAGTGCTTACTCTCCTAGGTATGGCACCAGCTGGCAGCCACTGAGATTTCTTGTGCCCCAGAGAAAGAACTGGACCCTGATAGAAACAGAGTCAGTTTATTAGGGAGAAAGGAGCTCTTGAGGAGATAAACAAGATCTGGAACAGGGTAGATATTCAAAAGCACCACTCCACAGCATCACAATCCTCTATGGCTTGTTTATATGGACTTCAGCTTCTGAATGAAGAGATCGGGATCCCTGGGCTCGAAGTCCTGTTTGGGGAGAAGTTTCTAGTCTTTCTCCCACTGGCTCCTTTCATATGTCAATCCTGGTGCCTTTTTCTCCAGGAACCATTCATTGCTACCATGGTAACATTAGACTCTGGTAGATATCACTCAGAACATTCGGTGTACCAGAAAAACACACAAAAGTGTTCACTGAAAGACAATGGGAACTGCATGACATAAAAAGAAAAGGGAATGGCTGAGAGATGAACCAGATACTGGGGTTCATAGGCAGGAACTCTATATAGCTATGATAGACACATTAAAGCAAATAAATGGAAAGGTTGACGAAATACATGAACAGAGAACGGTTTCACAAATGGAGTGGATTATCTAAGCTAAAGGATACTGACTCTGGAGTTGGAAACTTATGAGTGGACCTAAGAGATGAACTGAACTGGCAGAAGACAGGATAACTGGGTGTGGAGAAAGACAGGACAGCAGAAAGTGTAGAAACCTACACAGAGATAAAAACCCAGGCAGAATGGGCAGGACAGGTGAGTTATGATCCAGTCCAGGAGAGAATGGGCCAAAACAATTTTTTAATGCAAGATAAGAGTTTTCAAAATCTGATGAAAGACATATGGAGCCAAATGTATAAATGAGCCTCAAGCATGATACAGGTAAAGAGGCAAGTGAGAACTATTCCCCAAATATGATTTTAACATATGTAACAGCAAGAATTTTTATGCATTTTTGAACAGAAACTGCACAACCCAGGATGTGAGAAACACACTGTTTAAGTTGTAGTGAAAAACTGCAGAGAAGTCTCTGTCCTGTGAAAAGAACTTTAAATAAGAAACGGCATTAAGACAGGCTGAAATCGCTGGCCTATCACTCCGAGCAGAACAACAGCACATCATCTACAGATACCTCACCCTGAACATGTCCCATCTTGTCTGATCGCGGAAGAAAATATACAAACAGTGAAAGAACTTACCTGAAATGTTTGTGGAAGTTTTTTAAGCTAAAGAAAAATGATTCTGGATAGAAGCATGAAATTGTAAGAAACAACAAAATTTGTTTAAAAAGATAAATATGTAAAAAAGTAAGTAAATATTGGCTGTTTAAAACAATAAAAATTATGGGATTATAGTATATTTCAAAATAAAACATATTTAATAGAGTCTGGGCACAGCTCAGTGTTAGGGGAGTTACCTACATGTGCAAGGTCATTGGTTCAATCCTCAGCACCACAAAAATTCAATTTTTTTCTTTTTTTTTTTTTTTAACTTTCTTGTTTTCATGTCCTAACCAAAACTTCCCTTCCCGCCCCTCTTTTTAGTTCCCCTTTCCCCCTACCCCATTCATTCCTCCTCCACTGTTTCTCATCAGATACAGGCAGGCCTCCCATGGTTATCAGTCAGTCAAGGTATATCAAGCTGCATTGAGACCATGTACCCCCTCTGTCACCAAGATTGAAAGAGGAAATCCAGCAGGAGGAATGCGTCCCCAAAGCCGGCAAGAAGTCAGCGGCATCCCCAGCTCTCAGTGTTAGGAGTCCTACAAAAAGACCAAGTTACACAGCTGTAATATATATGCAGAGGACCCAGTTTGGTCCCATACAGGCCCTTTGATTATCTACTGGTTCAGTTTCTGTGAGCCTCTCTGAACCCAGGTTAGTAGGTTCTGTGGGTTTTCTTGTGTTGTTCTGGACCCCAGTGGCTCCTACAATTCTTCCTCCCCCTCTTCTGCAGGATTTCCCGAGCTCTGCCTAGTGTTTGGCTGTGGGTCTGCATCTGTTTCCATCAGTTGATGGACAAAGCCTCTCTGATGACATCCGGACTAGGCACCGACCTATGAGAATTGCAAAGCATCATTAGAAATCATTTCATTGACTTTTCCCCATTCCTGTTGGGTTCTATCCTAGGTCTCTGGGGTATCCCACTTCTGGATCCTGACCCTCACAGGGGAACTCTTTCTCAGGGTATGGGTTTTCAGCTGTGCCAGTCATCAGCTTCCCACACCCACAATGTTTGTGCCATCTTGTAGGCAGGACATATTATAGGTCAAAGGGTTTGTGACTGGGTTGGTGTCCCAGTTCCTCCACTGGCAGTCTTTCCTAGTTATAGGAGATGGCCAGTTCAAGCCCCATATTCCCCATTGTTATGAGTATTAACTAGGGTCACCCTCTTAGACTCCTGGGAGTTTCCATTGCTCTAGGGTTCTAGCTCACCCCAGAGATGCCCCCAGATTCCAGTGATCTCTCCCTCCATCCTCCCCCACCTGATCCCTCCTGTTCCCATTCCCATTTCCCCTTCCAGATCCCTCCCCCCATTCACTGTCAATATCTATCCTATTTCCTCTTCACGGTGAGATTCATGCACCCCCACCTTGAGCCCTCCTTGTTACTTAACTTCTCTGGGTCTGTGGCTTGCAGCATGGGTATCCTTTACTCTACAGCTAATATTCACTTATGAGTGAGCACATGTCATGTTTGTCTTTCTGGGTCTGGGTCACCTCACTCAGGATGATCTTTTTTTGTTCTATCCATTTGCTAGCAAATTTTCTGGTGTCATTGTTTTTAACAGCTGAGTAATCCTCCATTGTGTAAATATACCACATTTTCTTTACTCATTCTTTAGTTGAGGGACATCTAGGTTGTTTCCAGTTTCTGGCTATCATGAATAAATAAAGCTGCTATGATCATAGTTGAGCAAGTGTCCCTGTGATATGGAGGCATGTCCTTTGGGTATAAGCCCAGTTATAGCTGGGTCTTGAGGTAGACTGATTCCCAAATTTTATGGGAAACTGTCATATTTATTTCCAAACTACCGATACAAGTTAGTACTCCCACCAGCAAGGGAGAAGAATTCCCCTTGTTCTGCATCCTTTCTGACATGAACTGGCACTTGTGTTTTTGATCTTAGCCATTCTGACAGGTGGAAGATGGAATCTCAATCTCATTTGCATTTCCCTGATGGCTAATTGTGTTGAACAGTTGTTTCTTTCTTGGTCATTTGAGATTCCTCTGTCAAGAATTCTCTGTTTAGATCCGTACTCCAGTTTTTAATGAAGAATGCAAATAGACCCATATTGACATCCTGCACAAAACCCAGGACAAAGTGGACCAAAGACCGCAACATAAAACCAGATGCACTGAACTTGATAGAAGAGAAGAGGGGAATAGCCTTGGACACACTGGCACAGGAAACAACTTCCTGAACAGAACGTCAATCACGCAGACACTAGTATCAGCAATTATCAAATGGGAAGTTGTGAAACTGAAAAGCAAGACAAAGCGTAGCATGTCTTCGGACTGCGGGTCAGGGTTAGGGTGGATAATGACATGAAGACTTCTTATTAAGTGTGAAAGCTTGGCCTTAGCTTAGGCCTGTTTCCCACTAGCTCTTAAAACTTAACTTATTTATGTTAATCTACATCCGGCTATGTGGCTTGTTACCTGTCCTCAGTACCATATGCCCAACTTCCTCTGCATTCGGCTGGTGAATCTCCCACCTTGGTTTTTTTTTTTTTTTCTCCAGAGTTCTATCTCTGCCTGGAAGTCCTGTCTATCCTCTCCTGCCTAGCTACTCGCTGTTCAGCTCCTATTAAACCAATGAGAATGTGCCGTAGGCAGATGAAAAAGGAAAGAGACATATCTTCACATAGTGTATAAAAAGATTATCCCAACAGCAGGACAATCTCAATAGGACAAAAAGGCAGCCCACAGAATGGGAAAAGAGTTTCACCAACCACACATCTGATAGAGGGCTAATATCCAAAATATATAAAGAACTCAAGAAACTAGATGTCAACACACTAAACTACTTTTAATAATAGCAAATGACAGAGAGTTGAAGTTCTCATATTGTCTGGAAAGTAATAAAATACTAAAGTAAGCTGTTGCTTGGAGATCCACTTAGGCTATCTGCTCTCCTTCCCCCAGCCCCCTCTGAAGGCACCAGACTGTGGCTGTCAAACAAAGACTTGAGATTGAGGCTGTGGCTCTAAGCTCTAGGCAAACAAGAAATCCACATCCCAACCCACTCTTGAACATTGTAAATGCCCAGCTTAAAGAAGAAAGGGGTTTGAGCAACAACAACAAACATAAAAAGAAGAAAAAGTCAAACTAATTCCAGGTTTATAAACTCAAGGCAGGAAAACAAAACAATAAACAAAATAACAGGTATCCTCCAAAAAGCACAAATCTCATAGTGATGACCCCTGATGAAAATGCCTGGAAAAACTTCCAGAAAAAGAATGCCAAAGAATGATTATAGCTATAGATGAGAAAAAATGATGAATAAAACAAGGAAGTCAATTCAAGACAGGAAAACAGAATCTGAACTTTCAAAAAAAAAATCCAAACTGAAGTCCAGCATTGGTGGCACACACCTTTAATCCCAGCAGAGGGAATCAGAGGCAGGAGGATCTCTTTGAGTTTGAGGCCAACTTGGTCTACAGAGCAAGCTCCAGGAAAGCTATGGCTGTTATACAGAGAAACTCTGTTTCACAGAACAAAAACCAAAACAAAAAAGGAAAAGAAAAAAAAAGAAAAGGAAAGGAAAGAGAAAAAGAAGACCCAAACTGAAAGAAGCTCAGAATGAGAAAATCAGAATGCCATATGCAAACCTCAGTGGAAAGCTTCACCAACAGAACCAACCATGTGGAAAACAGGGTTGGTGGGCATGGGGGTGTGGGCTCATGAAAACATGCCAGACTCTTACATAGGTGCTAGGAGCCAAACTCAGTTCTTTGGGACTGCACAGCAAACACTTTGCCCACTGAGCCATCTCCTAAGCCCCAGAAGAAGATTCCACAAATATCACTGAATTAAAGATCTGAACCAGACATGATGGTGCATGTCTTTAATCCTAGCACGCAGGAGGCAAAGACAGGTGGGACTCTGTGAGTCTGAGCTCAACCTGTTGTAGGGTATACCCTACACAGCAAGTGGCAGGCCAGCTGGATACAAAAGAAACCCTGTCTCAAAAGAAGAAAGAAGGAGCAGGAGAAGAAAGAGAAGGTACTGGGAGAGCTGGGATAGAATTATCCAGATGGGCCACCCGGATCTATTTTTATATAAGAAAACTTTGCCTTGTTGTGTGCTAAGAGGGAGTTGCAAGCACAGAGAACGTCGGGAAGGGGCACTGTCATCAGCTCTGAAAACTGAAGAAGGAGCTGGGGACAAGGCCAGGTACAGATCCTCTAGGAGCTAGAGAGGCAGGCTTCCTTAAAGCAGTCTGGCTAACACTGAGTGCAGTGGCCTCTACTCGCAGAACTGGAAGGTAATAAATGTGACCATTTAGTTCCTGACTTTGGGTTCATCTATTATGGTATCAATAGAAAAATAATAGAAGGACATATGGAATCTTTTAATATGATGTACTTATGAAATAAAATATTCCCAGTTATATAAAGAGCAAACTCCAAAACACAGATGAACCATCGGTAAGTACAATACTATGTGAAAGAAATAGGATACAAAATAGCATGGAGTCTATGACTCCGTTTATTTCTACTTACATGAAGTTAAAAAAGATATAAAAACAAGCCTGTAGAAATAAAGTTCAAGGCAGTAATTCTCCTTTGTACTGCATGAAAGAGAACATGAGGCAACTTCTTCAGGCACTGAAAATACCTTATATGCTGACCTAAGTGTGATTACATGAGTGTATACATATGTGAATCTCTGCTCACTGAGTATTAGCATGTGTATGTGTGCATGTGCACGTGTATAATGGTTAAAACATAGATGGTTTAACTGATGTTGAGACAATCCACACTGCTGTGGGAACTCCTTCAGCCTTTAAGACCATGCCCAAAGTGGGCCAGTATGCCATTGGTCAAAACAGCTTTATTCATTAATCAATAAAAGCAACACATATACAGAAGGACACCCCATATCACCATACAGTAAAAAGTGTTTTTGAAACTTTTCCAATTTTGGATCATCTACAAGAGGTGCCATTTCAAAGAGTGAGTCTTTGTCACCCAAGGCTTGCTTTTGTCAGCCTACCCAGTCTGGTTTTCCAGCTCTTGAAACATTTCCTCACAGTTCTGAAAAGTCATATTCATGGGAAACTCACAGCCACGTGTTCACAGTGATATATAGTTTAGAGCAGAAAGGAAGGAAAGAAGTAAAGAAGGAATAAAGAAGGAAGGAAGGAAAGAGAGAAGAAGGAAAGAACAATAAAGCTTGTAATATTTGACAAGTTGTCTGTGTGGCCAGATTAAAAGGTGAGCCTGTCTGCATGCAAAAGAATCTAAGTAGATCAGTACTTACATCCTGCACAAAATTTAACTCCAAATGGTTCAAAAACCTCAATGTAAAATCAAATACACTGAATCTTATAGAAGAGAAAGTAGACATTAGCCTTGAACTCATTGGTACAGGAGAAGACTTTCTGAACAGAATAAATGGGAACTCATGAAACTAAAAAACTTCTACAAGAAAAAGAACAGTGTCATTTGGATAGCCTACAGACTTGGGTAAGATTTTTATCAACTACAAATCTAATAGAGGGCTAATATCCAAATTACATAAAGAACTCAAAAAAATTAGATAGCAAGAAAAAATAACCCAATTTAAAAATGGGACACAGATCTAAACAGAGAGTTCATGAAAGATGAAATATGAATGGCTGAGAAACACTTAAAGAAATGTTCAGCATCCTTAGTTGTCAGGGAAATGTAAATCAAAACTACTTTGAGATGTCATCTTGGAACAATCAGAATGTATAATATAATAAAAACAAGTGACGTGATAGGTCGTGCTGGGGAGGATGCAGAGTAAGGGGACAAAGTGATGGGACAGGTTGTGCTGGGGAGGATGTGGAGTAAGAGAAACACCGATCAGTTGCTAGTGGAAATGCAAACTTGAACAACCATTTTGGAAATCAGTATAAGAGTTCCTCAGGAAGCTGGGAATCAATCTACCTCAAGATCAAGCTATACCACTCTTGAGCATATACCCAAAGGACACCTCATCCTACCACAGAGACACTTGCTCAACAATGCTTTTTGCTGTTCTTTTCATAATAGCCAGAAATTGGGAACAACCTAGATGTGCCTCAGTGGAAGAATAGATAAAGAAAATATGTGGTACATTTACACAGTGGAGCATTACCCAACCGTTCAAAATGAAATTACGAAAGTAGAGATTGGGTGGGAAGCAGGGGACTAGGGAGGAAATACAAGGAAAGACATCAAAAATTAAGGGTTATTTGGGGGTTTATACAGTAACCTAATACAGTAAGTATAGTAGAAGCTTCCTAAAATATATACTTATATGAAGGCAATCTAAATGAAATCACCACATAATAATGGAGATAGAGCCCCAAATGGCCATCTCTTTTCACCAAATGAAGCGTTCAGTATTGGGATTGGGTTACATATAGTTGATTATTGGCCAAAGGGATCTGATTGGAATCTCTAAAACAACCCAGGCTGTTGCCAAGACCATTGGTTGCTCTCCACAAATAGATGAAAGGCCCATATGTAGGCTGAAAGCAATACCTTTACAACTCACTGAACATGAGGAAGTCAAGCTGGTGCCTAGACAGAGACTTCACCCCTCGCATCTTTGGTACAGAAAGGTAGTCTGCATGCTACTAAGGAAAAACATAAACACCAACCCAACCACAAGTCTTTGGTGTCCCACCTGAGAGATAAGCTAGTGCAACGGTGGCACAAGCTTGTGGGAGTCGCCAACCAATGTCTGACTTGACAAGACCTACTCCATGAGATGGAACCCACACCTGACACTGCACGGGGTCTCGGGTAAAAACAAGTACTAATGCTCCTTTAAAAATTTAAGAATGAAGCAATAAAATGACCCCTGATGACAGATCAGTGCCTATCCCAGTCACTATCAGAGAGGCTTCCTCCTGCAGCAGACGGGGACAAACACAGGGACCCACAGCAGACATTATACAGAGTGAGACCTTGGAACAGTAAGCCTAAAACAGGATGGCCCCCTCTCCTCAGGACTCAAAAAGAAGAGGTGGAAAGTGTGCATGAGCCAGTTGAGATGAAGGACACCAAGAAAACAGCCCCCTAAATCAGTAGCTCTCAACCTTCTTAATGCTCTGACCTCATGGTGTGTTGACCCCCATTCATAAAATTATTTTTGTTCTTGCTTCATAACTGTAATTTTGCTACTGATATGGATCACAATGTAAATACCTGCAATACAGGATATATGATATGCCACCCCTGTGAAAGGGGTGAAAGGGTTGTTCAACTTCTACCACCACCACCCGAGAGGTCCCAGCCTACAGGTCGAGAAACACTGCTCTAAGTCAACATGCTCCAGCGAGCATGCATGTGGTCTGGACAGGTCCATAGCAGGGGCGGGGGCTAGAACTGAAAGGAGAGGCAAACACATGAACCCATCTCTAACCCAGAAGCATTCTCCATTTGATAGAAGCATCTCCACTCGCAAATGAAAATTTAGTTTCCTCAAGGGAGTCTCACTGGGCAAACAAACTACTCTTCGGGGTAGGCTGAATGCATGTCCAGCAGTAGACGGCCTACAGAAAAAGCACTCGACAGCATCCTTGGAGGTTTCTTGTCTCATAATGTTATGACAGGCTTTTCCTATCTTTCTTCTTATTTTAGTTCAATGTTTACTATTTTTATTTTACTTTGTGTGTTTTTTCTTTTTGCTTTTACCCTGTAGGTCCCTTGCACATATATTATGACCTCCAATATTTGTAAGGGCTTTCTGAGTGTGCAAACGAGTGGGTCTGTTTCACATGCCCTCTCTTGGATTCTTTTCCTTCTGTTTGTTTCTTTGTCCAATTCCAATGTGTTAGCTTTCATTTTATATTATTACGTTTTGTTTTATTATTATTCCTTGGAAATGTTTGTTTTCTAATGAGAGACAAAAAAAGAGTGGCTCCAGAGGGGAGGGAAGGTAGAAAGAAGCTAGGATCTGTAATCTGGATGTATTAATTTCAATAAAAGGAAAAGGCAGGTGAGCCTGTGTTAGCAAAACTCAAAATGCATGCAGGTGTTCTATGCGAAATTTGAGACCGCCATACCTGAAGAGTCTCTGAGAATTTTGACATCTATGAAGCCTTTTAAAAGGGCTGCTTTTGAGTAACCCGCATCAACATGAAGTGGCGGAAGTTTGCAGAGGCGATCATTCCCTAGAAGGTTGTCATTAAAGGAGGACGTGCTCTTGTATAAACCGCACTGACAGAGGAGTAGCATGCTTTCTACGGCTCCCACATTTCTCACAGTAGCGCTCAACACCGCATATTCCCTCGGGACTTGGCCATAGCTTAGGAATCAGAGACAAATGGTGCCGACTCACTCGTCGTCCACTAGGGGGAGACAGACACAGTAGGTACAGAATAGATGGACCTAGGACATTCTGGGGATGAGAAGGAGCAGAGTGTTTGGGGACCACGGAGCAAGGCTTAGAGTAGATGATTTTTTAGTCTTAATAGTTTAACTGATGGTGGGAGGCACAAGCAAAGGCAAAGGACATTAGAATAATGACAGCACAAAGGATTATAGACACAAAGTGCTTTGAGAGGCAAACAAGAACTGATTTGCTAGACGCTATACCCAGGAGGATTCTGTGTGCCAAAGAAAAATGAGGAGGCTTTGGGTAAAAAGGTAGCGTTCACACGAACAGCAGGTGGCGCCACACTTCACGCCACAAGCATTCTGGCAGGATCCTTTCCAGGCACTAAGGCCATGAAGGAACTAAATACCACCCTGTCTACAGTGCCCAGACTCCACCCAACACATCCAACACACACAGCACAGTGCAAATACTCCTGGGCTCTTGTCCCCCTCAGCCACGGGAGCGGGAGCAGGAAGCAGTGAGGTTTTACCAGCTTCAGAGCTGCCTCCATTTCTCTACTTTCTCTTTCAAAACATGAAAAAGTCTACTTGATGTCCATCCACCCCCTAGATAAGAGAGACAGAAATGAAATAATCAATCTCAGAATGTCATAGAAGCTGGACCTAAACCGGATGTGAGAAATCAATTGGGCAGAGGAAATGAGCAGTGGGAGCCTGGTGTTTCTCAGGGCCCACCTATTGCCACGAAGCCATGTTTCACACTCACGAGGAGGGGCCAGGTAGAGCGTGGCAGCTCCTGGAGGCAGGAGTGGTTCATCCAAAAGAAGATCATACCTAAAGGCAAGAGACATAGCCAGAACTAGGTTCCTGGAACCAGAACATCGAACTTACTAGCTCACTGACCATGGACAAGTAACACTTGCTGGGCCTCAGTTTCTCAGCTTGTAAACAGATCGGCAGTCCCATGACAGAGGAGGTGATAGATGAGCATAACTAGGTTCCTGGTGAGGCCCAGCATGTCATAAAGGCTCCAGTAGTAGTAACCCAGATCTGGGGCCCCCCTCTCGCTGCCCTCCAGCCACAGAGCCTGCCTGCCGTATGAGTTAGACTCACTCTCACCACAGAACACTGCCATGGCTTCCTGGAATCCACTAACCAAGTTATCTGCTAGGGGCACTCTCTGATCCACTCAAACGTAGGGTTTTGATCCTTCCAGTCCATTCAAATAGCAGGTTAGCCTCTGTACCTCACACTTCCAAGCTTTTTATGCGGCTCTACCGTTACGGTCATTTTCACCTTCTTAGGTTTTATATAATCTATGTACTGGGTTTGTGGTTCACTGACTGTCACCCAAGCC
Source organism: Microtus ochrogaster (assembly GCF_000317375.1). Lineage (NCBI taxonomy): Eukaryota > Metazoa > Chordata > Mammalia > Rodentia > Cricetidae > Microtus > Microtus ochrogaster. The sequence goes on from NW_004949114.1 coordinate 5,731,680, forward strand.
TATGTACTGTCAACAACATTGAAGGCAATACAAAGAGGCATAATACTTACTTGTTCTTAGGAATGAATGCATGGAGGCATGGGTATTCTTCCAGCTCCAAAATTCGGATTTGCTCGCCTGTCAAACAGAAAATAAGTGTGAAAACAGAAGTTTATTGCCTGTGGGAAAGGCAGCAGGAAGAGAAAGCAGTGTCCATAAAGACCGTTTCCAGCTGCTCTCCAAGAGCACAAATGAGGTTAGGGAGCATCCAGTCAGACAGCGTAGAAAGAGTGCAGAGAAGTAGGGCTGCGTGTGTGTGCGTACACAATATACAAACACACAAGCGCAAACACACCCCTCCTGTGTTTAAGACTCACCCTGTGCAGAGGGATGCTGAGTTCTGTCTCTGGTGAGAAGTGCCAAGGGTAGGGAGCTCAGGCAGGGCCTCTGGCTTTGGGAGTTCATGCCTACTGGATTCAGCTGTAGCTTGGTGCAATAAAAGAAGGTAACACTTGGTCCTTACCCTGAGATTCTCCTTTGTCTCAGTAGCAAACACTGACACTTTTGAGTTGTGACCACAGGAAACTCTGCATCTGATGTCTGTACCTGTACAGCAGCAACAGTGGCCTCTGGGCTGCTCCTCACCCCAATGCATTGGATTTTCCTTACGTGGTCTTCCAATCTGCAGCCTTTGATGCAAGGCTGTGCACTTCAGGACTTTCCCTGAAGAGGGAACCAGAGTACCACAGAATTCCAAGCCTCACAGTCAGGGCAGTCACGGGAACAAATCAGACAGCGTTCAAATCAGTCTCCTCTCTCTCAGTGCCCCTACCCTTGCTGTCCAGGAAGGTGTTGCCAAGCATCTCCCCCTACAAAGGCTCTGTGATCAAAGCGTCTATGTGAGCAAAACACTGCCTCTGTTGCTGTGTGTACGGTTGTGTACAACTAGTGAGAGAACACTAATGGTACAGAGGTCAGGCAACAATGTGCGTGTTTTAACAGGTGCCGTTGTACACTGTACAGTTTACAGACTGTTGTACACTCCCAATTCCAAAAGCAGGTATCTGGTTTACTTCACTTGTATTTATATTTCATGACTCATATGGGAGATTGGAGTAGATCCCAGGAGCTTTTATTAACTTGAATGCAAACCAGTCCTCACCCAGCATTTTGGACTATAAAAGTACAATTTCACAGTCCAAAGTAAGATTTCACTCCTTCACTGTAAACTGCCTTGGGTGGGTTACTTAGTCTAGGGGTTGTAACCCACCCTGCAGTCAGTTATTCCAGGGTCCCGGAGAGGTACTATCTGAAAAGACATGAGCAAGAGAGAGGAAGAAGGCCAGGCAGATTTGTCAAAGCCTTCGTTTATTAGAGTTAGGGCTACAGCTTATATAGGATAAGGAAATTGGGGGGCACAGGGGCCTGGGCTCTTGCCTTGTGGTTCACGTTGGTCATGTAGGCCAGGAGGTTACGAAAGGTCAGGTCACGATTCCTCGGCCAGAAAGTAACAAGTTGACATGCCTTAGTTCTCTAGATAGTTTGAATTGTGAGGCGGTTCCGCTAACAGATAGCTCTCTAATAACACCTAATTGGGTGTGGGGTAGGCTCTGTCAATAGAACGATTCGTAATACAATTGGGGGTGTGGGGTTCTCTGCAGGCTCCCCAGGGTGATGGTTCCTGTAATAATTTTGGGGAAAACGGCTCCTGACACTTCACCCCAATTCAGTTTCTCTATAGGCTAGATCTTTCTTTCATTTCACCTTCTACATCACTTTTTTGATTGTTTGTTTGTTTTGTTTTTGCTGTGAGGTTCATACTCTTCGCCTAGCCACCCTTCTACCTGAGGGCATCTCCCTGGGGAACTGCACCTCCAGAATGAGTTCACCTTAAGACTCCACTATCATCCTACAGTTCTCCCAGACTCCATTTCTGTCATCCCAGCTCTGGAGAGCAAGCAAGTCTAACTGTCCTCTGTTAACAGTTCAGAAGGGCAGCAGTTGCCACACAGGGCTGCCGTAAGGAATGAACAGGGCCAACATTTTAATGCCAGCACTGTACCTGGTGGGCATCACCATTCTCTGGAGTACGGTTTCCTTTTCAGGGCTACAGGCAAGGCCATTCTCTGGGGTACGGTTTCCTTTTCAGGGCTACAGGCAAGGAAGGCCATTCTCTGGGGTACAGTTTCCTTTCCAGGGCTACAGGCAAGGCCTAACGGTCTAAAGCAATCTATTACTCCCTCCCCTGCTGTCTTCCGTGAAATGCCCTGCTGCTAAGTGCCCACCCTCACAGCCTGCATTCTGTGAAGTGCTCTCTGAACTTCCTTTCTGGGCATTCTGCAGTGACAGCCTTGAAGAACAGAAGCCCACTGTCTCATACTCCTGCAAAGAGTTCAGCATGAAGCTAGGTTGGTCCTCTGGCAACTCAGGGTGGCTCTTGGGACTGATTTTTTTTTTTTTTATCTCCAGGGTTCTTCTCCCGTCTATCATGGGTTCTGGGAATTTGCCCCTGACAGGCCAGACAGTGATTGTGGAACCAGTGACAGAGGCAGAACTGCTGTTCATACACTCGCCCTAATCAACAGAAGCCCCTCAGTCTCTGTTCTCAAAGGGCATCAGGGCACTTTGACCTCTGTGCATTCCTGGGAGATGCCAATCTGCCCTGATCTACTTCCTCTGCTTTTCCTGCTGAAGGCTTTCAGGTCTCCAAGTGAGGATGGTCATCAAAGACGCTTGTAGAAAGTAATATTCTAAAACCTAGAACGTCCCTCAAAAATAGCTCTCGAGCTTTGAAGACTAAATAAATTGGCTCTGTGGAGGAAGCAGGAATTTTACTGCTTGGAGGGAAGAGAGATGGCCAGGCTAGCTAGAGTCTGGATGGGAGCTCCCCTGAGATGTGTCCACATTGTCGCCTCCTCTCTACTCTCTACCATGCACCGACCACTTGTGCACAGCCTCTCACCTCTCATCTCTCCACCACACAACATCTGTCAAGGATTCTGGACCCAGGCTGGCTTTGGAAGGATTATTAAAAAGTTATGAATATAAAAGATGATGCCCCACCTCACCTGGGAAAATGTAGGTGTTTGAAGGAGTTAGGGTGGGGGTCTAGGGTGGCATGTTCTTCAATCCATTTGGAATCATAATAGCATAGAAATGCAACTATGTTTTTATTCTTTTTGTTTCTTTGACCAAATCTTACTGTGCACCCCAGGCTAGTCTAGAACTTGAGGCAAAGGAGCAACCATCGTGCCTCGGCCTCCTGACCACTAGGGATTACAAGTGTGTATCATCACTCTCAGCTTTTACAGCTTTAGTCTCTAATCTCTGAAGAAGACCACAATAGTGATATTAAACTAGCAAAAGTATAAAATGTAAACTTCCTTTTTCTGGTGAAACATAGGTGCAGAAATGGCTTTATCCTCCCATTAGAAATATCTATAAAGTTGAAAAAACACAGAAAACGATGCTTTCAAGATATTGAGTCAGAGTGAGCCAAGGTACTGTTGGGTGAAGGGCCAACAAATTAGATCTCAGAGATGTTTCAGCTCCCTGATGTGGGTTTCCAGGCATAGGTATGGAACTAGGCAAGCTCAGTGGGCTCGCAAGACCAAAAAATGAAGCAGTTGCCACATAAGTAGTAAAGAAATGCAAAGTTGGGAACTGGAAAAAGATTCTTGTGAAGCTCAAGGGAGCTCTGAAACCCAGGAGTGGCCCTCTCAAGTCTGTAGCTCTGAGATGCTGAAGTCTTAGCTCTGAGGAAGGCCCCTTAGGTGGGGGAAGGAGCCATCAGTCCCAGGCAGGAATCACCATGGTTACAAAGAGTTCCTTGTCTTTAGAGTGGGCAACCCCAAACTTAGCAGGCAGTAGGTTGATACAGTCAGGTCTCCCTCCACAGCCCCAGAATAAAGACTGAAAGGAACAGCAGCTGGCTTGTAGGGCTGAGCACTTTGGGTTTGGGTATTGGGGATGAGGTGGAGCCAATACCCCTGAGGTTATCATACTAACAAAGACTGCTCAGAGACTGGGATAGCTCAGGGGTAAAGGACGTCTTGATAGAATCAGTGAATGAGGACCTTAGGGATACTCATACAACACCACAGAAAGATTCAGCAGAGGCAAAGAAGATGGGTGAGGGGGCTCATATCAAGGCCCTTGAAAGAAAAACTGAGAAGAAAAATAACTGGATGCCACACAAATCCACCCTAGACAAGACGGAGATGAGTAGCAGTATGTTAGTGCCACAGAAGAAAAAGTTAATAGAGCTGGGTGCCTAACTACAGAGCCGATTCCAAACGAAGCAGAGGAAACCAAACCTCTAGCAGAAATAAGTAAGTGACGTGAGCACGGTACACCAACTTCACTGGCCTGACACCTGTGTAGCTGGAGAGATGGTGAAAGACCAGAGAGACGGTGAAGGAAAGCATAAAGAAGTAGTTACCATGCTTTCCAGATAGCAATTTTTAAAGAGAAAACTATACATCTAAGAATCTTAGCGATTTTCAAACACAAAAGGCACAAAATAAAATTAAGTCAAAGTACATCCTGGTCAAATTTGGTAGGAAAGTAATAATAATAATTTTTAAAAAAAGCCACCCACGAGGTAGCCAGAAAGAGAAACCATCTGTTTCTCACAGAGAAATGCAGAAGGGAGAGGTAGCAGCCTCCTTGACAGAAACAAGCTCGTCAGACAACGTAGCACGGTAAATGTTAACCACTAAATAGCCCAGAACTTTATACCCAGCTAAGCTGTCTGTCAGACACGGGGAGAAATAGGGCGTCTTGAGACACTGAAATGCTGATAGAACCCAGTCAGTCAGAAGCCTGAGTCTCCATGAAGAGATGGGGAGGCCTGGGATGGTACTTACGTGACTAAACATGCCCCTTAATATTATTTATCATTATCAGAATGTCTTTAAAATAGAGCAGTGAACTGGAATAATTACAGTTTAAAAAATCATGAAGATTCACCTCCCTCTGCCTCCCAAGCTACAGACAAACCCTGTCTCAAAATAAAATAAAATAAAATAAAAAAAATCACTCCACAATGGGACAGGGTACACAGGAGCCAGGTGCCTCTCTCTCTGGTCCTACTCAAAGCACACTTCAGCTCTTGATCAATAGGGGGCGCCTGTGGATTTTGGAAATGACGGCCAGCCTTAGCCACTGCCCTGTCCTTCAGGACAAACTCCCTGGACCTCAGAGCTATATAGCAGGGACAAGGGTAGAATCCCTAGGGGATAGACTGTAAAACCGGAAAGGCTCCGGAAGGAACCCCAAACCCTATACCAAACCTTGCCAAGGTCCTTACCCAGCTTCTTAGCAATTTGTGATGAGACTGTTTGGACAGCTCCCTCTCTGAGCCTCCCCTCTCCATCTCTTACTTGCAAAGTAAAAGGTGAGACAGGTAACATCAGGGGCCTTTATGTAATTCTTTGGTCTTTGCCTACCAGGTGTCAACTTGGCCTTTCCACCATTGCTCGGGTGGAGCTGATAATCCAGCCCCAAAATTCTACATTTACCAGTCATTGCTTCCGGTTCCTGCATGCTAGCACTATGTAAAACACCTCAGGCAATTTTCTCGCTTTGAGTTTTTCATTCTAATACAAAACACAAAGGAAATGGAAATAATGATCCCAATTTTATAGATGGAAAAAGATAGAGACCCCAATATTGAAGAAACTTGTCTAAAGTCAACTGGTAAGGGGCGGGGCCAGCACCTGAGCTAAACTTCATTTCCCACATGCACACAGAGGCTTGGACAGCATGAGGTTGACACCAGTGAGTTCAACAACTGCTTCCTGGAACCAGAGGCAGGAAAGATCTGGGTGGCCCTTCCTCCGTCACCCTTTTCCTTTGCCTGTGAAGCTGACTCCAAAGGATGTTTAATGTTTAAAACCCTTTACACCTGCTGGGTTTCTGCTTTTACACAGGCCCATTCTGGCATGGGTATGGTTTAACACATCCAGATCTTATACCAGGCTGGCATCTGGGGAATTATGAACAGCTGCCATTAATAATCTTCCTCGGCACTGCAAGAGGATGTCTCTGGTAAAATGACTTATTGAAAAGCTCAAACGCATCTCCCAGGAGATATTTCCACACAGCTTGTGTGACTTGACCACAGTCACATAACTCAGATTCAGCGACTAAGGGTGATAGCTTCAATCCCTCAGCTTTACCCTGGAGCTTGGCTGTTAAGCTCCTCTGAAGGCTGAGCTAAGTGTCGCCGGTGTGAAGAGGAGCTTGGTGAGGAAGCAAACAGAATAAGAACAAGTTGTTGTCACACAAGAAGGGCCTCCAGCCATGCTGAGGCAGCTCCCAGGATGCAATGCTGAATGGGGTCACCCTGCTTCTGCCCTCATTGACTCTGGTATGTAGTATTCCCTTTGTGACTCGGCTGGCTCTTCCATACAACTCTTCCCCCCTATCTCCCCACCCCATCAGCCTCCATCAGAAGACAGGGAGGACCCAGGAGCAGGAGGGGATCCTGTACTGTCCTCATCCTTAATGAAGGAGAGATAGAATCACAGCAAGACTGCCTAATTGACACCTTGCCCAGAGTTTCGGTTGCTGATTAAGGGCACTCCTAAGGGCACGCCTCCCTACCGAGGCTCCCATGGGGAAACGTGTTGCAATTTACCAAAGGTGGGACAAGAGCATTAAGGCCAGGGCAGGGCTGAGGGTCCCTCCAGTTGGAATTCTTTTCACATCATAACACTAAATCAGGAACAAAACTGGCCTCTGACGCAACCTGTGTCTCATCAGACTCGTGAGGGGGTGGCTCACACAGCTAACCCAGACCTCAGGATATCTCAACCAAATCATTTCTCCAAGCCATTCTCCCACCAGAATCCCCTTCTATTCCCAGTGAGAAGATTTCCTCCAGGGTTGTTTAGCTGAAAACCCAGAATCAGAGTCTAGTTCCTTCTACACCTCAACTTCTGGTTCAAGGCCATCATGAACTTAGCTTTCACAGGCCTGACCCCGTTCCCAGGTCTTTCTCCTCCCCAGATTCACACCTAGCATAATCATATCTGCATTCGTCTGCATTATTTAAAGGAAGAACTAATACAAATAAATAAGATCATCACAGAGGAGGTGTGAGATTGGAAAGTACCAGCAAGCAAACAGGAGGATGTGTCAAGTTTGCCTGCAGGCCACGGGGCAGTGGCACTGGAGCAATAGATGGCCCCCACAAAGTCCTCTGTGGAGGCTGCACACACGTTCTGCAGCCTGACAGACATACTACCTGTCTATCCTCAGCCCACCCTCTGCCCACCAGCTTCATTCCCATCCGCATCCCTGCTCTTTCTCCATCACTCTTGCAAGCCTCCCTCATGTTTTATTTATCGTCTTTCCTGTCATTGGTCTACCACTAGCCTGTATGGTAAACTCCAGGAGTGCAGAAATGTTTGTATCTTATTCGCTGCTGTACCCTTGGCACCCAGAACAGGGCTTGGGTCATGCAGATACTCAGTAAAACATACAACAAATTAATGAAAATGATACCACTTACCTCTGGCGAGGAGGTAATGGGGCAATTACTTAACGAGCTTTTCAAACTCCTGGCCCTCCTTGGAGAAACAGTGGTCTCCAAATTACCTTTTTAATTATGTAAAACCAAGAGGAGGGATACAGTACCTACCCCTACACACACACACACACACACACACACACACACACACACACACACACACGGATCATGTGGAAGGAGCAGAGGCCCTTGTGTAGTCAGAACTCAGAAGCCAAGTTTCCTTTTTTTTTTTTAAGAGACATTTTTATCATGTACAAAGTTTACAGTCCTATTTAGGACATTAACAGAAAATTACAGCTTACAGTTAGTAAAGGAATAAGGCCCACATGTGAAGCTCACATGCCCAAGCAGTTAAGCATGGTTCACTATTTTAACATTTTTTATTATTTTTATTTTCTTTTTTATTGAGCTATACATTTTTCTCCACTTCCCTACCTTCCTCCCCTTTCCCTTTCTACACTCTCCTGTGACCCCCACACTCCCAATTACTCAGGAAATTTTGTCTTTTTCTACTTCCTATGTAGATCCATGTATGTCTCTCTCAGAGTCCTTTTTGTTGTCTAGGTTCCCTAGGGTTCTGGACTGTAGGCTGATTTTATGTGTGAATACATATTATATTTGTATTTCTGAGTCTGGGTTGCCTCACTCAAAATGTTGTTTTTTTCTAGATCCATCTATTTGCCTGCAAATTTCAAGATGTCATTATTTTTTATTGCTGTGCAGTACTCCACTGTGTAAATGTACCACATTTTCTTTATTCATTCTTTGGTTGAGGGACATCTAGGTTGTTTCTAGGTTCTGGCTATTGCAACTAATGCTACTACAAACATAGTTGAGCATATGTCCTTGTGGTATGATTAAGTGTCTTTTGGGTATATACACAACAGCAGTAATGCTGGGTCTTGAGGTAGATTATTCCCTAATTTTCCAAGACATTTTCATTCTGATTTCCAATGTGGCCGTACAAGTTTGCACTCCCGCCAGCAATGCAGAAGTATTCCCCTTACTCCACATCCTCTCCAGCATAAGCTGTCACCAGTGTTTTTGATCTTGGCCATTCTGACAGGTGTAAGATGGAATCTCAGAGTTGTTTTGATTTGAATTTCTCTGATGACTAAGGATATTGAGCATTTCCTTAAGTGTCATTCAGCCATTTTAGATTCCTCTGTTGAGAAGAATCCAAATTTCTTAAGAAGTTCCCACTCTTGTTTGGCTTAAGCTTCAAGCCAGAAGTCAACCAGGACTGTTCCCTGTTTTTCATTCCCCACATGTCCAATCCTCTTCATTGGAGGGTCAAGGGCATCTTGGAGCAGGTGCAGAGCAGCTGCCTTCGCTGTCTTCTCTGATGTCACCTAGGTCAAGTCATCTCCTCTGCCTGAACTCCTGCAGGAGCCTCCTAGTTGCTCTCTCTCCCTCCATCCCCACTGTTCACACTCTCTGATTGAAACCTTTTAATATTTCCTGAGATCTGTCCCACGCCTCGTCGGCCCTCAGTGGCTACAGCACACTCCACCAGGCTCTGTTTTCTTTAATATTTCCTGAGAT
>NW_004949114.1:5740865-5748911 GCF_000317375.1 Microtus ochrogaster
CACACTCCACCAGGCTCTGTTTTCTTTAATATTTCCTGAGATCTGTCCCACGCCTCTTCGGCCCTCAGTGGCTACACCACACTCCACCAGGCTCTCTGTTTTCTTTCAGTTTCCTTCCTCCACGAAGCACTTGACATCTGTCTACAGTGCTTGTGACCTCTCAGGCCTCTGTTCAAATGTTGCCCCTTGAGGTAGCATTGCCTAGCTCCGTGAAGGATACCCTGCCCCACAGTTATTTTCCCCATGCCATAGTCTGTCCTTTACTCCCGGTGTTTGCCGTGACACTAGACTGTGGGTTGCATTTGGTGAAGACTTTATCTCTCGGACTCATCATCCTTTTCCTAATTGCATAGCACATGGTGCTTGCAAGGATTCTCTTGAAAGAATAAATCTCTCATTCTGTCAGTTTTTTACCCACTGCAGTGTTTGCTTGAGATCCCTCTGTGCTCACAGATACTCTCCTACACACACACACACACACATGCACACACACACACACGCGCACACACACATACACACACGGACACGCAACCCTCTCTCTCACACACGCACACAGACTCATGCACACATACACGGAAACACACACATATGGGCATATGAACACACATGGACACCCAACACTCTCACACACGCACACAGACACATGTACACACACACGGAAACACACACATATGGGCATACAAACACATACGGACACCCAACACTCTCACACATAGTACACAGCATCACCATCAAGTCTGCTCGCAACTTTATAAGCTTTTGTTGCTTTTGACACCCTCTGCATTGGAACAGCCTCCTTTCTCACTGGGCTGGGTCACTGCATGCTGTTGTGAGCCTCTGGGACTGCTTTGCCATCTGATCTGTGTGATCTGCCAGTCCCTCTGCACCAGTGGGTCCTTCATCCATGTGTCAAGGTAAGGTCCAAACAGTATCCCTTCCTGGAAGTGCTGCAGATCCTGGACCCTCTCCTTATCTAGGTTTGTGCTCTGTGGCATCAATGAAATGACAGTGAGTGATCTTGGTAGTGTTGTGTTGTTGCTGCTGCTATTACTGTTCTGTGCTTTTGTCTTTGTGGTAAAATGTGACATCTCCCTCACGACAAGGACATTTCTCAGGTGTTACTGCATTCCCAAGGCCTAATAGAGCACATAGGAGAGTCCAGTACATGACTAGAACTGCTTTGGAGGCCTGAGCCTCACAGAGGGACATTTTTGTGGTGCTGTGTCTGTCTCTAGCTCCTGGCTCCTCTAAAGTTCTTTTCCTCCACCCTCCTTACTTTCCCATCCTACACTTCTTCTGCCATTTCTCTACACAGATGGTAGGGTTTAGAATCTCTTCAACTCCCGGACATGGGGATCTGCAATGGTTCTGAGGTGTGATATCTGTACCCTCATGGGCTCTCTGCTTGGCCAGGCAGCACCCAGGGACAGAAGAGGAATTGGTTCCTTTGACCACTCTGCCTCCTCAGCTCATGGAGATGGGTATTACAGAAACAGGCAATGTTTCAGGACATCTGGTTACACACACACACACACACACACACACACACACACACTCACATGCATGCACACACATCACCATCAACAACAAGAACAAGCAAATAAAACCTAGTAAAGTTTCTGATTCTAATATATCACCCAGCACTTTAGAAGTCCCCTCTGTGGACTGTTCTTAGCAATGCAGAGTAGCTGCATGTGGGTGATTGCCTCTTAAAAAATGCTATGCAAGTGTAATCCTAGAGAAACTATATAATGGGGTCTCAACTCCAGGCTTCTTCCCTGAGCCAGAGTCCTTAGGTAAAAGACATAGAAACACCTGCAAGTCCACCCCCCATCCCAACCAACATCAGTAGCCAATGAGCTTACAGGAAAGCTCAGACTTTGGAGTGAAGTCTGATTCATGATCCCCAAGTTGCACACTGTACCCAACATATTCCTTCTGACACCATTTGGTGTCCCATGTGGCTACATCCTGTGGGCAAAAGGAAGATACACCAGGTTACTTCAGTGTAGAGGCCTCTGGCTTCCTATCCTGAAGGAGACAACATCTGAAGTTTGGGAATGTTTTCAGGATTTCAGGAGATAAGATGTGTAACTGTAGACCTCCACAGCAACATCAGTGTTAGGAAGAATAGGATAATTCCAACATGTTTAAGCCATGTTTAAACCTTTGTACTCCGTCTTTACCCTCAGAAATCTACTCTTAGGAAAGAATCACATAAGCACATTTTAAAAATGTTTTCCATTCATATGGAGAAGAAGGAAAAGAATAAAATACCTACTAATTTAATTTTTAAAATTCACAAAGAGCAAAAGCCACAAGCATCCTAAATGTTCAACAGTGCCATAATGAATGGAATATTACATAATCATTTAAAGTGATCACAAAGACTGTGTAGCAACAACAACGAAAAATGCTCATGACGTCATATTGGTGAAGAAATCAGGTCACTGCATGAGACGCATGCATAGTGACTGTGACAGCTCACACTCATAAGCACAGGTATAGAAACAACAAGCTTGCTGAAGAAAAATGGGTCCACAAGAGCTTCTTTACCCTCTGTCTGAAATTCTGTGTGGGTCATTTTATTGTTAGTCTTCACATTTTTACATAGGAGTGTGTTTTCTTTAATATGTTCTGATTGCAAGTATTTCCCTCTCACCCATACAGCCTACCCAGCAACTGTGTGAGAGGAAAATGGATGTGTATACACGCTTTAAATGCCCCCGCACAAGTCTGCGGAAATGTGTGGCATCCCAAACCACCTCTTAATGCTTTCAATATGAAAATTTTAAAGAAATGTGTTTAGTATTAAATTTTTCCTTTGGAATAGCTATGGCAAATTTGTTATAATTTGGTGGAGAGAAGCCTCTTTTCAGTGAGGAGATAAAAATGCCAACATTTTATAATTTTTTTTAAAAACTAGCTTCATGGATCACAAGTCTTTGAAAAGGAATTAGTTGCTTTTGATTTATTATTGTTTCCTGAAAAAAATACATAGAAGTAACCTCTGTGGTTACTTAGCCACACAGAGGGAGTCTTTAAAAACTGCTCTCAGAGACTTGAAAACAGAGGCACCAGCACAGCTGCACCCCTAGAACCAGCATCAAGCACAGTTCTCTAGGTGGACAGTTCCTAGGCACAACCTATTTCTGCACCCATCCATCCTTCCATTCTGCCATCCACCTGTCATGAACTTGATGGTTTACTACCTACCATTCATCAGTCTCATCTCTCTGTTCATCCACTCATTCATCTGCCCTTCTTTAGACATTCCTTTAGAAGAATGAGGGAGTTTCAAAAATATTCTGAGTCTTCAGGGTGCTATTAATATCAAAGGCTAAGTTCCGGGTTCTCAAATTAGGCCAATGATGCAACAGGATTGGTACCCCGAAGACGTGCTTCTCATTGCCTCCCAGTTCTTGCGGAGAGTTTTGAAGCTGATTCAGTCACTGGGTGGCCTCCCAAAAACCTATCTTAGGAACAATAGGCCTCAATAATCAGGCCACTATTTGTCACCAGGGCACACCCATGTCATAGCAGCACCCTGCTGATTGGCTAGAACTGATTTAAGGCACGCCAAGCATTTACCACCTAAATCTGTCACTTTAGTGCTGTAGGTGGAGTGGGAGAGGTTGTGTAGTATGTATGACTTGTCAAGCTGCCAGTGAAAACCAGTTTCCACCCACTGAGTGGGGAGATTTCATTACCTAAGCCTGGAACGTGACCTCCATCAAGTGCCAATTGAGGTTGATGAGAACAACCCACCCAGACCTCCCTACTTAGGTCAGAACATCACTTAGGTTAGAGTCATCCCTAGAATGGGTATTGATGGAGAATCAGAAATTGAACCTACAGAGAATTTGTGATATGTTCACAGAGAAAATTAAACGTCTACTGAATGCGTCCTCTGAGTGGGGGCTAGAGTGAGGTGTTAGGAATCCGAAAAAAAGTGCAACATTTCCTACCCATGCAGAGCTCAGAGTCTAGCGGAGGAAACAGGCTCACAACAGTGACAGGCCATCCCAGCAGAAAGGACAGCAGCCTGTCTTGAGAACATCTGTCTCAGGAACCCCAGAGGTGTGGGAGAAAGCATACCGGAACTCAGCTTTCACAGCCTAGTCAAACACTCCTGAATCCTGCTAAACAAAGCCAAACTAAGCATGGAAAGATCAGAGAGGAGACCCCATGCTGCCAGGACAGCTCTCTGCTCACAGCAGCCTTTGAGGTAGCTGACACCACTAATCATTTAGGTCAGATTTGAAAATGTGAGACTTTACCCCTCACACTGCCAGGTCACTGCTCTTAGATTCTTAGTCTTTTTATTTCTTTCTCACGACAGTCTTTCACTCCAGTTGGTCCTGAAGCCCCCATCCTGCCACCTACTACATTCCACTCTCTCTTTAAGACCTAACTCTTGGGCCACCTCTTCTATAAGCTGCCCTAGAGTGACCTGCTCCCAAAGCCATCCCCACGGTACTTTGTATCTAACTCTATCATCACCTATGGAGGGCCACATTCTGGGTGGTTTGTAGGTTCATCCTTGTACCCTCGGGATCTCTCATGGGGGCTTCCACCCAATAGGTCCTTAACATCCAACTTCAGAGAGACCGACCCTCCCAGGGCTGACTCACACTCAGGTGACCCAGAGCAGTATCCAAAACCACCCCCTGCATGGCTCAGCGTGTTGTCCTGGCTGGGTGCCACAAGCTGACTTGGGAAAACAAATGATGTGGAATCTGTGAGTATCCCAGCCACTCTGCCACATAGCATCAGCCACCCCCGGCACACAGCATTTTCTAATGTTTACAGGAAACTTCTGAGCTCACCAAGCACCTGTCCACAACCAGCACCCAACAAGGGTGGGCTGAGCACCCAACGTACATAGGACACCAAAACACGGCAAACCTAGTGGCTGGAAAGAGAAGCAGGTGATCTTACTGGTCACTAGGGATGACGTACAGCTGCTTTTTTTTAATCACTTGGAAGTGCACTGTGATTCATTTTATCCTCGTTATATTTTCTAGACTTTCCTATTGTGACTCTGTCTTTGTCATACAGCCAGACATTTAAAAAATGAATTTTTAAAACAGAGTGGATGTATCAAAGGTGTATCTACATGAACACTAAGATTTCTAGATCATCAATGGAATCCAATTCAACATATAGTCAGGTGGCCTCTATCTATGAGGAGGTGAGGAACAGTGAGTGTGTAAGGAGCAGAGGGGGATGGAAGGGTGGAAAGGGCATCGCTGGAAACAGTCCCCCCCATCAGCCTTTTCCCTTACGGCCCTTCTCTCCCTGCCATAGCCCATCGCTCTTGCTACTCTACCTCAGGTGTGGGCCCCTGGAGCCCTGGAGTTATTCTCTCTCTCTCTCTCTCTCTCTCTCTCTCTCTCTCTCTCTCTCTTTCTCTGTGCAGGAACAGATTAGTCCTCTTTTCTTGCTTAGAAAGATCAGAGATGTGGGCTATTTTCAAAAAGGAACTTTATTTGGATAACCAAGGGGAAAACACAGCCAAGAATTGCACCAGGAAGTGACCCCAACAGAGAGCTGCACCAAGTACAGAGCCACTGTCCTTACTCTCAACAGAGCATCTGCTGTCCTTACTCTCAACAGAGCATCTGCTGCTTCCCCACCTTTCTGGGACACCAAGGAAGATAGGGAAACATATTTTTGTGCCTCAACTCTGGGCTTAGCACAAAAGGCAGCTGTAACCACTCATTCCCAACCCAGATGTCCAGAGGCCCTGAATCTCCCTGCACAGCCATGTCTGAGAGCAGGTGAACCAACTCCTCTCCTCTCCCGCCTCCCTGAAATCCAATGGAGAGATGGTGCTCGGCCTGGACTCCCTCAGCCTTGCCAGCCCTCAGGGCCTATTGACTCTCCAGCACACTGCTCTGATGCTGAGTTCAATCTTCCAGTGCTCACTGAACATCCTGCCAGTCACCCCTGACCTCCTCCATCACAGCTGAGATCTAGTGTCAGCTCAGCCTTGGCTCCTATGCAGGACTTGCTGAACCTGCATCCTTGGCAAGCCTCCAGGCGGAACCAGAAGCACTGCACAAATGCAGCTGGGATGTCGCTGCTTCTACCCTCGCTGGATCTTCAGGATAGCCAGTCCCTAGTCTCAAACCTCCTTGCCTACTCTGCCTACTTAGACCTCAACTGCTCACTCCCAAAGCCTAAAGACCCCTCTTTTGAACTTTCCAGGAATAAGCCATAACTATGAGATAGGGGAAATAACACTAACACAAAGGATGTGATAAGGTTGTACATATGAAAAACAAAAACTGTGTCGTATACGGTTCCCAGTATTGGACCCTGGACTTTGAGTCAGACAGTAGCTTCTCTCTGTATTCACCATCTGAAATGCATTCTTTCCCTAGCTCAGTACGGTGAGCTCAAGGCTCTGCTTGTTGCTTGCACGAGAACAGCAGGCAGAGATTTTCTTGTTATACACAAGGCTGAACACTAGGTGGCAACCTGGCCACAGGCCTTGTGGGAGAACCAAGCCTTCCACATAGCTCAGAAGCAAGGTCCCAAGGCATCAACTTCAACCACCCTGGAGCCAGGCATGTCTCCTGCTCCACCTAACTTTACCCTTGTCTCTTCAGTCATGAATATTGGTAAAGGGACCCAAGGAAAGCTTGCTACTGACAAGCTCAGGCCGAAGCTTTGAGGGCAAGAGGAGATTGAGGTTTGGGGTTCCGTTAGCTCTTCTGGCTGTGATGTCTTCCCTCACAGAACAAAAGTCAGCGGCAGATACTGGGGCCTTCGTGGCAAAAGAGGGATATGCATAGTGTCCCCACGGACCAGAAGGCTGCCATGTCTGCTGTGCCAGGAGTTCTATATGGGTTGCCACTAAATTCCACCCAGGCATGCTACACTCAACGCTTTCAGTACTGACCATGTCCCCTGGATTCAGGCAGTAGGATGGGGCTCCTGTTTGGAATGATTCCTCTTTGCTTGTGCCTCCCTTCGACACTTGCTTTCTCTGGGCATGCTTTCTTAGCCTCATTCACCCGGAAAGCTGTGTCCACTCTATCTCCTCATGCCCTTCCACTTGCCCCTGAACCCAGGGTGTTCCAGCCTCTCTTCCATGTGCCTAGATCTGGGTCTGGCACCAGCTATTAGCTTATTGCCAACACCAAGGCCCTGCTCAGGCCCACCTTCTTGTGCTCTTTGCTGCTGGCTACACCTGAACCACTCGACGGAATTCTTTCCTTGCTCCCGTCTGACCCTCCTTTAAATCTTCTTGATCCGCTTCCTAGGCACAGCTCAAAAACTTTGGATATTTAAGCAACAGCTTCTATACTGGAGATTTGTAACCTGCCTCAGCACCTGACACGCTCAGCTAACCCCATCTTATCTCCTGCTGACTCACGGTGCAACACCGCACAACACCGCACTCATCTGTCTGCCTCACATGCCTGCTTCTACCTCAGCAAAAAGCCCCATTGGGAACCAGAAGAGGCCAAAATCAGAGCAATGGAAGCCATTGTGGACTCCTCCTCCGTGTCACTACCCACAGCCATGCCATTGTCACATCTCAGTTCTCCAGCATCTCCCCCTCTATGCCCCTTACACTTCCCCAGGCCAGTCTATGCCACAGTATCCAAAATGGCTTTGGTGCCCACTCCCTCGCCTCCCTCCACACATCATCCTCCCAACAGGAACGTCTGTTCTAAAATTCAAAGCTAAACAGGCCATTTCTTGCAGAAGAGAAGAGGTGAGACTCTACAGTGTCCATGATCTCTGCCCATGGCTTGGTAACCCTCACTTTCTCACGCCTCACCCAGCAAGGGAAGTGTCCACAGGGATCTAATGACCTCGTCTTCCCTACACATTCCTTCCAACCATGTTTCATGTCTCCCTTTTGTTCACCGAGGTTCAGTTTATGAACAATTAACTCTTCCATCCTAGCTTTGTACTGAATTCCTCTTCTCCATGCTTCCTTGATCAAATTGTCCAGAATTGTCATTGTGAAGTCATATATCATGACTCAGTTTAAGGTCAGGAACTGTGTTCTTTTTTTTTTTTTTT
>NW_004949114.1:5755726-5761515 GCF_000317375.1 Microtus ochrogaster
ACCCTGCTTGTTGCAGGCAGGCTATAGAAACAAAGGAACTCCCTCCCGCTTGGGAGCCCCGAGGATTCGGACCCAGTGCCCAGACAGGCTGGGCTGGTTGATGTTATGTGCCTAAAGAGGGCGGTGGGGCCGAAGTGGGGAGGGTTCTGCCCAAGAAGGTTGGGGGGCCAAGGAACGTCTGAGCTCCCCGTCCCAGGCTGGCGCCGCGGGGGCCAGAAACTCACCCCAAAGCTAGGTCTCCTGGAGCCGAAGATCAGGCCTCTGTGCTGGATGGGCCGGTCGCAAACAAGGTGCCTACCCTGCTAGGAACTGTGTTCTTTTGATCCCTTGTTACAAGTCCAGTGCCATACCGAGAAGAGGTGAGATAGATCTTTTTGTTTGACATGTAGTGGGGTGGCAGAAAATGATAAATTGCATCAAAAACTTCCCTACTTATACAGAGCTGTTCTGGAATGTTGATTTCTCTCCATACCTCAAAACCAATAATGAGTGAGATGGAGACCCAGGACTTCCAAACAACACAAAGCAGCCAGTTGGATGCCGTCCTCCAGCCAAGGAGCTGGGCCTATTCCTTTTTTAATTAATTTATTTATTTCTTAAAAAAATCTTTTCTCATTTTACATGCCAATCCCAGTTCCCATTCCCTCCTCTCCTCCTTCACTTTCTCCCTTCCCCCATCCCATTCCCCATCCACTCCTCAAGGCTTCCTTCCCATAGGGAGCCAATAAAGTCTAGCATATTGTTTGAGGCAGAACCAAGGCTCTCCCCATTATATTTAGGCTGAAGAAGGTATCTCTCCAAAATCAACAGGCTCCAAAAAGCGAGTTTGAGCAGTAGGGATAAATCCTGGTCTCACTGCCAGTGGTCTCACAGTCTGTCCCAGCCATACAACTGTCACCCACATTCAGAGGGCCTAGTTTGGTCTTATGCTGGTTCCCCCACTGTCAGTCTGGAGTCAATGAGCTCCCATTAGCTCAGGCAAGCTGTTTCTCTGGGCTTCTCCATCATGGTCTTGGCTGCTTTGCTCATATTCTCACTCCTCTCTCTCTTCGACTGGACTTTGGGAGCTCAGCCCTGCGCATCTCTGTGAATCTCTGCATCTGCTTCCATCAGTTGCTGGATGAAGGTTCTATGATGACAATTAAGGTGATCGCCAATCTGATTACAGGGGAAGGCCAGCTCAGGCACCCTCTCCACTATTGCTTAGGGTCTTATCTGGCGTCATCCTTGTGGATTCCTGGGAATTTCCCTAGTGCCAGGTTTCTTGCTAGCCCCATAATGGCTCCCTCAATCACGGTATCTCTTTTCTTTCTTTCCCTCCCTGTCCTTCCCCTATTTAGACCATCCCATTCCCTCATGCTCCCCTCTGCCATCCTCTTCTTCCATCCTCCTCCCCTCCTTATCTGCACTCTTAAAAGCCCGGGCACTGCTTCCTGCCTCACTCTTGAATAGAATTCAGACTCTACCAAGATTCAATTTGGCCTCACATTGCCTCAGAGAGGTTACTCTTGTAGACTAGGTGGGAACAGAATGATACAACCAAACACTAACTAGAAAAGGAACCAGTCTCTGCTGGAGACTCTGAGTGTAGGGAACAAGGTCAAGATTGCCAGTGGACAGGAAATGCAAGCATTCTTTTTGTTGTCACTAACAGGAAGAGCAAAGCAGCCACAGTGACCACAGCAGGGGTCTTCTCTCCATTTCCTGGCATTTCTCAGGCCAGGACTTTCTCCACACTCTCCCAGATTGCTCTGCACAGTCTACTGTTCAAGACAAACGTTCATGTGAGAAGCCTGCTATGAGCTGTCCCACTGGCTTGAATGAAGTCTCTTTCCCAATGCCTACACTATTATACAACAGTGTCTATATTTATTTTATTACCACTCAAGTTTTAACTTGTGCCTCATACCTTGCCTCATCCATGTCCCTGGCAAGTCTGTAGATGTCTGTCAGGAAACATCAGTACTGTCTTCATCCCTGGTCTAGTACTGAGAAATGCTCATTGAATTCAGCACAAATTTTCCAAGCAAGCCAAAGGTTATAAATTCAAAGCAGACAAAGAGGGCCTTGTAGGTGGAGGGTGTCGGGAAGAAGTCCTAGAATAGGTGTGACTGGAGGAGGCCGCAAAGTATAGACACTAAGTCCCTTCAGGAGCCAGACTGTCATTAAGGCTTCTGAGAAAGAAAGGCCAGGCTTCCCTTCCCCCTCTCTAGCCCAGCACAGGTTAGCAGTGGTGTATCTCAGTGGATGGAGATGTGGCCTTCAAAACAGACACCCAACACTTAATAGCTGTGTAACCTTGGGCTAACCACCTTTCTTCTCCACTTGCAGAGGTAAAGTTACACTCACAAGATTATGTAATGATTAAAGGTGTTAACCTAAGAAAGCCGCTTACAAGGCCCTAAAACTAACCTAATCCTTTTCATAAACTAATGTGCACATTAAATCATTTAATTGTTATATAGCTCAATGCAAGCACTGTTTTTGATCCTGACTCTACTGGTTCAGAAATGGAGATGCAATGACGTACCTAGGGTGAGCCTGGATTGGAGAGATCAAAGCTAATACAGGGTGCTTGGTATCCTCCTACCTAGGGAAGCTGACCATTCCCCTAGCAAGCGTGACATACTTAGAGATGCCCACCGGAACCGCCCACCATTTCTGCTGAAAAACAGAGGCACAATTAGAGCTCCAAAGGGCAATTGCTTTGCTGCTCTGTGATTCATAACTACCAGGCAACACTTCTGCACTTGATCCCTCTACATCCTGTGAAGGAGCCAAACCATCCCAACGTCTGACGAGCGCGCCGAGTGGGTGGACATGCCAGCAAAGGGAGGGTAGAAGGAGCATGTAGCTAGCTAGCCCTGGGAGTAGTTTGGTGCACCCCCCCCCCAGAGGCCCCTATTGGCCAGAGCAGCCTCCAGCCCAACGGGTGGACAACAGGTCTTGAGGCATCAGCCAGAGCCTGGCACTGATAGTCTGTCTAAAAAACTGCCCCATGAGTCAGCCCCCTGCCTCTGCCCAGAGCCTCTGCAGCAGCTGGGCCTTGCTCTTTCCCCCTGCAAGAAAGAGGAGAGTTTCTAGAAATACCACCATGACTCCAGAGAGGGCTGAAAACAGAAAGGGAAGCCTAGGGAGAAGCTAAAGCAGAACAATCATTTTTAAAATAACCCATGGAAGAATTGATTTAAAAGACTATAGTTGAGTTTCATCTCCAAGAAAGAGGGAAAAAGGCCATGAGCCAGAAAATTAGATACAAACGACCAACAAAGGTGTCCTGAAAAGGATGGCAGAGCTAAGGTCCTGCCCCTAGACTCGTCTGCTAATGGAGCAAGTTAAAAAGGCTTGAGGGTGAGTTCACTGCAGAGACGCTTTGGTCCAGGATACGGAGCTGTGTCGTCTCTGCCATCCTTACACAGTTCCATTTCTGGACACGTGCCTTAAAGTGACCTTTGGAAACAGACGCAAAGCGCAGGCTTAGAGACGTCCTACTGGATACCTAGGATGTGGTACAGAGCAGAGCGCAGGCTTAGAGATGTCCTGCTGGATGCCTAGGATGTGGTTCAGGGCAGAGCACTTGCCTAGCATGCTTGGTACTCTGGCTTCAACCTCTAGCAATAATTTTTTTTAAAGAAGAGGAATATGGTATGATTATCTGTTTTCTACAAAATAATTGCTAAAGGGTGACTAATTCTTTGTTGTCTGCCACTAAGAATGGTATAAATTCCGCAGCCAAGGACCTTGTCAGACTACCACCAAGGGCAGTTCAGATGCCAGGGTCGGGCTGACACTTGAGGCCACGTTCATGCCTAAGGATCATGTGGCCAGTGAGGCCATGCAGATTGTGATGACCTGTGCTGCCACTAGGGCCGTATTGACGTCTGGTCCGAGCTGTGGCCAGGAGCCTGTCTGAGTCCGTGACTCTACTGTAACCAGGGTCCATACTGCCATGGGGACAGTATGACTGCTTGGTGTCTCTACCACCACCTGGGACCATGTTGAAGTCCAGAGTCATGCTGAGGCTGATCCCACACCAATCTGAGAAGCCTACACTGGGGCCATGGTGACAAACTGGGCGTAAGCTGCTGTTGCTGGCCATGTCTGGGTCTGTGGTCCTGCCACAGCTGGGGTCTGTGTTGATTTTCGTTGACTGTTACCACAGGGGCCCATGTAAACCATATATTGAATCATTAGTTGAAATACAAGGACCTCACCAAGTTAACCCTGCCCCTCACTTGCCCGGGGAGAGTCACTCATCCCTCACCAGAGAGCTGATCCCATCTCTCAATGACCCTGGAATAATGGACCCTATAATCCGGGCACCAGAAAGCTGGTCATGCCCCTAATAGGAGAGCTGGCTCCCCACAATTGGGAAAGATGGTCCCATCCCTCACCAGAGGGTAGTGGTACCAGCGCCCAAATTGACCAAATTGACCAGCAGCCACCCACATACACATCTAGGGCTATGAGCTGGTACACCCCAGCATCTACCCCATCTATACACATCTAGGGCTATGAGCTGGTACACCCCAGCATCTACCACATATATTACCTGCTGGAGTGCATGAAAAGATTGACCCGCGGAGCCATGGCCACTGGGTCTACACAACTCGGGGCAACAGCAGGATTTCTGGGGAATTTTCATGGAGTTCCAGTGTTGATGGTGTGTTGGAGGCCAGGTGCCTTGAGCCTGACCTACAGCACATTATACAATGAACATGTGCAAGAAGAGCTGTTTGGGGGCTGGAGTGATGGCTCAGTGGTTAAGAGCACTGCCTGCTCTTCCAAAGGTCCTGAGTTCAATACCCAGCAACCACAGGGTGGCTCACAACCATTTGTAGTGAGATCCGGTGCCTTTTTCTGGCCTGCAGGAATGCATACAGGCAGAACACTGTATACTTAATAAATAAATAAATCTTTTTAAAAAAAGAAGATTTAAAAAAAGAAGAAAAGCTTTTTGGACAAAAGACGATACTGATTGATACCAAGCAGCTCCCAGTGCCACTAAGACAAATGAAGAGGTCAAGGAGGAGCAAAGATGGAGAAGCAAAGCGTTTTGTTTTGTTTTTGTATAGATTTGTTTGTTTGCTTATTTGTTTTGTGTTGGTTTGTTAGCTTCTTAATTGATGTTGATATACTTGTTTGTATTTTTATTTATTATTTTTTCTTCCTTTTAAAAATATGCATCTTATTTTTTATTTCTTTTTTAGTTTTCCTTTGCGGGGACACTGAAAGGGTCAGGAGTTGATGCAGAGGGACTGGAAGATGGGTAGGATGGGAGCATGATGTGAAACTCCCAAAGGATCAATTGGAAAAGTATGTTAAAAAAAAAACCAAGATACAAAAAAATAAAAAGATACAAATAATGAATTAAAAATAATGATATAAATTGTTGATGATTATCTAACAATCTTTAAAATATAAATTTCCCCTAATTATGTGAAAATCAGATAAAATAAAGTGAATAGTTGATAGTCAAATATAAACTCACTCCTCATATTATATAATGTGAACACACACATACACATGAGAAAGAGAGACAGAGAGAGTAGAAAAGAAGTAGAAGGCCCAAACTTCAAAACCAGTGGTCTGAAGGTTCAAGTACCATTCATTAACTGTAACTTACACTAGGTCTCGTCACCTTTCTGTGCCTTGTTTTCTTTGTCTGGAGATGGAAATAGCAGTAGCCTGTTCCTGACTGGTGTTAGAAGGGTAAAGTGTGTCAACATCTGGGGCTCAGGAGAGTATTACAATAGAGGACCACTACCATCATTGTGTCAACATCTGGG
>NW_004949114.1:5762329-5780856 GCF_000317375.1 Microtus ochrogaster
AGGACCACTACCATCATTGTGTCAACATCTGGGGCTCAGGAAAGTATTACAATAAAGGACCACTACCATCATTGTGTCAACATCTGGGGCTTGGGACATTATTACAGTAGAGGACCACCACCATCACTTATCTTCACATATATAATGAGCAAAAAGATACATCATCTACTTTTGGTAACAGAATTAGTGATTTTTATTTTTCTTTGATGTCTTGATTTTTCTTTCAAGTACACATACATTTTTAATAAGAATTTTAAACTGCTTAATTAAAATACCAGGGATCTGGAGATATGGTTCAGTGGTTAAACGTACCTGGGCTCAGTTTCCAGTGCACACATGGCAGCTCACAGCCATTTGTGACTTCAGCTCCAGAGGATGTGAGATCCTCTTCTGACCTCCACAGGCACCAGGCACATATGTGGCATACAAATACGCATACAAGCACAACGCTCACACAGATTAAATGACAAACAAACGCATCTTCTTAAAAAGACTTTTATATACTTCCTGAGGAGAAAGACTAAAACAAACAAGTTAAACCCCAAGCTACTGAGAGACTGTGGATCTACTCATAAGTCTTCCAGGGAAACCCTCCATGGTGAGAAACCATGTCTGGAGGAAACTGCAAGCTGTGTTGTCTAAATTAATGGGTCACTATAACAAATTCTGATACCAGATTTTTGGACAAGCACCAATATAGATGTTGTGAGAAAGATATGTTTTGGACTGATACTTTCATTAGCAGACTGTGAGTAAAACAGAATATAGAAGATTGCAAGCACTCTGCCTTCTCTGGTTGGCCAAGACACTAGCTTAGGCCTTAGAGAATGTCAGCAAAGTGAACTACAAGTGACAGACCCCACGGAATCTTAAAGACAGTCTGAGCTCTATTTCAAGAAGGCATCAACTGTGTATTCACAGTGGCTTCCAGAAGAGCATGCGGGTGCTACCAGGCTGAATTCCAGTCTTCTCCCTGGGAACTGTGGAGCCATGAAGCTGTGGTCCTCTGGATTTTCTATTTGAGTGGTCTATTTCTCTGTCAACCATCAAACATTCATGTCTTTGTGCCATGACTTTGATAAAGCGACAGAGAGCCTTCTGTCAAAGGTCCATTTGGTCAACTGTGCAGAATTTTCACCCACTGCAACTCAGATGACTTCTGACTGCCTTTGCTACTTGGTGTGTTGAAGCCACAGATGACACCGCCTTGCAACATGCTCACTATCCAGCCATGTTACACTCTAAAACCTGGTCCATGACCAAAGGAGCCTCTGGTCTCTCTGTTTAACCACATTTAGCCTTCTTTTTTAAGGATCATGAGCTCAACTCTAAATTGTCAATGCTCCTTTATCAGCTTTGACCCTGTCTTCATTACTGGCATCATAAGTCTTCTGTTCATTGAAAGCTTACTGTCACCAGTCACCAGGAAAACGTTTTAAGGTTCATTATTTCACAAAATCTATACGCCACCCCAGAAAGAAAAGTATTATATAAGCTCCATTCTCAGACAAAAGACCAAAACTCAGAGAACTTACAGGATTTACCTCAAGTCTCTGAGCTCCATTTTGGAGGAGCCTCAAGTTATTGGACATACAGAAAGTCGTGTGTGTGTGTGTGTGTGTGTGTGTGTGTGTGTGTGTGTGCATGTGCACCCGCAGAGGTGCCTATGTACATGCTTGTTTGGGTGGATATGTGTGCATGTGTGTACATGTGCATGTGGAGGTCAGAGGTCAACATCAGGTTTCTTCTGAGTCTCCCTCCAAGCTATTTTTTGAGGCCAGGTTTCTCACTGAGCCTGAAGCTAACCAGTTCAGCTAGACTGACTGGCCAGTGAGCTTGAAGAACCTACATGTGTCTGAAACCCCAATTCTGGGATTATAGATACTTTGTTGCACTTGGTTTTTATGTGGGTGCTGGAGATTCAAACTCAGGTACTTATGCCTTTGACACAGTAATCTACTGACTGGGCCACCTCCCCAACCCCTCAATTTCTAGATTAACAACAATAAAAGGTCATTTCTGCTTCAAGATACACTGGGAAGAGAAAAATTCAGAATAAAGTAGGAAGGTCTTAAGTACTTGGCTAGTGACATCAGAGAAAGAGGTTGAAATCCATTGTGAGATAATACCTGATAATTCATGGTTCCATGCCTCAGTCTTGGAGCTTTGCCTTTGGAATTCTTCCCTACCATGGTGCTAACCTGACTCCTAGTGGGATCTCTCATTTAGGCCCTTGATCACAGGGCCTGTGACACACAGACAATACACCCCACTCCAATCACAGTCCTCCATCGAGGGCTTCAAGAGAAGCCAATGGAGCTATGAAGAAAATTCACAGTTCTCCACCAGCTCTACCCTCAAAGGCCAGGGTGACTTTGGAAATGTCATTTTATCTCACTGAAACTCAGGTCCATGTTTTGAAACACAGGGATAGTAAGAACCTCGCAGTATGTAAACACTTTGGGACCCGGGAAGCAGGGTATCCGTGTGGTAAGGGTCCAGTGACTCAGTGACTGCCCCAGTCTGCACAATGAAGACCTCAGTTCCGTTGTCAGTGATTGAACTTGGGCATGGAGGACAAACAGGATCTCTTCCAGACCCCAGTGCATGTGCACACTCCCTTCTCAGGGTCCTGTAATACCCATGAGCTGGACATCCATCTCAACCAGAATTTTGCTTCTAGAGTGCAAAATTGGTTGGACCACTTGGCTTCTGTGACTCAGGATTGGCATCATCAAGCCTTCTAGGCCTTGCCTATATCCAGCTCCCCTGATGTCAGACCCAGCAGTCAGGCTCAGCTGGGTTTTGTCGAGGCAAATGACTATTGTCTTAGCTACTGCTGCCATTATCCCAGCACACATTTGAAAATCTCAGGGTACACACAGGTAGAGTTCTTCCATGCCCAGCACCAGTTGGCAGGCGTGTGGATCTGTGGGTCCCTCCTATACATGGAAAGGCCTCCAAGTGTCTGGAACTTTGGAACTTCTAGATTTAGAATTACTAGTCTGAAGTAGGGGACCAGACACCCAAATGACCAATCGCAATCTCCAAAAGCCCCTATCTGCTACTAGTAAGTTTGTATCATTGTAAACTGTGTCTAGTTATGCAGACACAAAAGTTGCATATATTGAATATTCTTTCTGTTTAACAGATAATTACAATTTCACTTGCAATTAATTTGCAAATAACAGAACCTATCTTTAGCTTTAGTTTTAATTATTCTCAAATTGTGCTATTGTACATATTACTTTTAAATTAGTTGCTTTTTAGAGAATAGAATGTATAAGCCATGTGACTATTAATCTCATGTATATTTCTCTTTCCTGTAATCAAAAGGCTCATTCACTACCATTACTTTAAATGACAGTAATAACCCAGACATGAGTTAGGGTTCATCAGTTTATGAGGTAATTTCACATTTATTGTGCATGTGTGTATGCTTAAGCTTTTGTCAGCTGGATGGAAACAGGAGTCACTTGGGGAAAGGAACCAGAGCTGAGCAACTGAGCTCCATCAAACTGGCTTGAAGGCGAGCACTAGGAGGCATTATTTTATTCTTTGATTAAATTGATGTGGGCGCAATGCCACCCTTGGGCAGGTGGTCCTTGTTTGTATAAGAAAGCAGTCCAAGCAAGCCAGGAGAGTGAGATCATAGACAATGTTATTCTGCATGGTCTTTCATTCAGCTCTCGCCTCCATGTCCCTGCCTTGAGCTCCTGTCCTGACTGCCTTCCATGATGGACTGGAATTTGTAGTCTGAAATAAACCTTTTTCACCCCAAGTAGCTTTCAAGAGAACCAAACTTAGAGTATGCTTTTTAAAAGATGAAATCTGGAGTTCAGACTCCACATGCCTGCATGGCAAAATTTCCTGGATGTATCATCTGCACAACCCCTTGATGTATATTATAACCTGGCCATAACGAGCTGATATAAGCAAAGGTCATGGTATTTGCAGATAAGGAAATTAAGGCTTATTAGACCATGTAGCTAGTCACATGTTGGACCAGTGTCTCCATTCCTGAGGATGAGAACAACACCTATGTGTTTCTCATCTTGCCGGTACCAGCTTGGTAAAGGTAGTCTACACAGAATAAATGTATAAATTTAGAAAGTGCCCAGTGACCTTCAGAATAGCCTTAAAATTTCTAAAATAAGACATGAACACAGGAGGAATTCTATTGGTGAGGGCTGCACATTCGTTCCCAGCTACTCAGACCTGAAATAATTGCACAAAACTGTATTAATTAAAATACTGCTTGGCCGATCACTTAAGCATATTGCTAGCTAGCTCTTATATCTTAAATTAACCCATTTCTATTATTTTATATTTTGCCACAAGGCTCATAGTTTACCAGTAAAGTTCGGGGCATGTCTGTCTCCTCCTGCGGTTACATGGCATCTCACCGACTGCGCCTTCCTTTTCCCAGCATTCAGTTTAGGTTTTCTGCCTAACTCTGTACTCTGCCCTATCACAGGCCAAAACAGCTTCTTTATTCATTAACCAATAAAAGCAACACATGAACAGAAGGACTTTCCACATCAGAAATTAGGTGAAGGTGAATATGATCATAATACAGTGTTTGTGTGCATATATATACATATATATATATATATATTTGTCAAAAATAAACTTTTATTTTCAAAGTTCTCAGTATTGAGCACCCTACCCTACTCTCATCAAATAAGAACTGTGTTTTCAAGCCCCTAGAATAACCTCCACTTAGTCTCTGCACAGCCCTGGTGCACCTTTGTTTCTCAGGACACTGTCATTAGCCGTCACCTCTAATCCCGGATACTTCTGTGGGAGGGATCGGTTAATGTGTTAATGTGTTGGTTAATGGAGGAGGAAATAGATAAATGCTGACCAGCCTTACTGAAGAACAACACCATCAGGTTTATAGAATTCAAACCAGCACAATCCAGTCCACCCTGGTGCAGATCTGCCTTAGAGATTACCCCAGTTTGGTCCCAGGATGCACTTTTGACCTCAGACACAGAAGTGCACTACTCTATCCCAGTGAATAAAGAGATGGAGGCCAGTAGCTCTAGTGGAGGGGAAACCTGGAGACCAGCGTGCTGTGGATGATGTATCACCCAGTCTTCATGTTCTGGTGACACTTCCCTGAAAATATGGACAGGACCTCCCTTTCAAGTTGTCATGCTTACTGCAGACCTCGTTTGCTCTCCAAAGGGGGCAGACTGTGAAAGAAAGCTGATGGACAGTTTAAGACAGTGCTGGAACAGTAAAAATCAAAGCTGTAAATATGCACCAGCAAGAGTGTTGTGAGCAGAGAAATCTCTTCTGATTGGGACAATCTGGAAACACAGGGCAGAGGAGGCAGTGACAGTTACACGGGAAGGTTTCTGTGTGTAGATGATAGAAAGGAAGCATTAAAACAGAGAGGCTTGCAGGAGGTCAAGTGTGATGGGAAATGACAGGTCCATACTTTTGACTACCAACTAGGGTAAGGGCAAGAAAACAGTGGGAAATATATCTGTTCCCATTACCCGTGAGTCAGCAAACCCTCAGTACAACCAGGACACTAGAGTTTGGAGAAGGATTCTCATGAAACAGGAAAAGGAAGCACCCCTTATCCCCATTAGCTCTGGCCATATATTCTCTTCTTTATCCAATGGGAAAAAGATTAGGTATTTCTAGTTTGCTTTCTCTATGAAGACTGAGAAATTCAGCCTCCTGGATAGGGCAGATTACAGCTCTCCTGACCAAACTAAGGATGCTGTAGACACTGTCCACACGCTCTGCCTGGATCACAGCTGAGAAACAACATGGCCAGCACTTCTGTCACTCAGAGATTAGACTCAGGAGTGACAGAGCCTAAGTCACTAGGCTCTTGTCAGCAGGGTTATCTATCTAATCTTCCTGGCATTTCCAGGGCTGACTGGGAGCTGCTCACTGGGTTTCCAGGGTGTTCTTTACACCCTGGAGAGATAAGGATTCAGTTGGTGAGAGGATCATGGAGGCCCAGAACTGTTGACTGTTTTATTTTGTTTATGTTCCAAGAGCCACGTCTCTGTCACCTTTCGGTCAGGATGTGTTGGCAACAAATACCATCAAATTTCTCTCATATAAGCTGGTTCTGGAAACAGCCCTCTACTCTGCAGAAATCTTTTACTCTTTTTCCAAGGCGAAGGAAGAAAAGAATCATGAATGTTCTGGTTTTCGACATAAACCAATTTTTGCTCCAAAGGAAATAGTTTATTCTTAACCATGACCATGACGTGATAGCATCAATTCAGGGTGCCTTGGGCAACATGGTCCATCATGGAAGTTATATGAACATTTTATAGGCAGAGAACAAAAGGTAGTTACAAATCACACTTGCTGGACATACTGATGGGACACCACGCAGGTCGGTGACCACAAGTCAGGGAAATCTCTGCTACAAGTATTGAATGTGATCTGATGACATCCTTATCTTCTGAGTCGGTATAAGCTAGACATGTCAATCTTAGCAATATATTCCAAGTTTAATCTACAAGTCAAGATAGTGTTAATTCAGACACACAGGTGGAGAATAAATGGCCATTAAAGTACTAAAGGTAGCCTGAGGTCATTTTGGCTCTCACTGTATTCTAACTCTGCAATGATGGAGTTAAAGAATATCTTCAAAATGTGAGTGTTTTTGAGCAGATCTAATTAACATTGTCTTTGGGACAATTAACATTGTTTCTTTGGGAGTACAGCATAAATGAACACCCTCTAACCACCCCCACTTCACCACTGTGCATTCCTGAGTGTGTGTAACGTCTGCCCAGCAGGCTTTCAGGAAGGGATGGATTTGTGGCTGCTGCTATGATGACAGAAATTCAGGCCACTCAAGAATCTTCATTGTGAGAAGTCGGCTGCCACTCAGCCCGAGAGAAGCCCTGGTGAGTGTTCACACACCCGGTGATCTGATGGGTGATGCAGATGACACTGCATTGGAGAGACTGACTTAACATATGATGCTGAGTCCACCAAGCTGTCTACAATGGCCTCCTGTGTGTATGTGTGTATGTGTATGTGCGTGTGTGTGTACATGTGTGTGTGCATGTGCGTGTGCCTGTGCATGCACAAGTATGTGCATGTATGGTGTGTGTGCTTGTGCGCACATGTGTGTGCATGTGTGTGCGTGTGTGTGCCTGCATTCGTGGGTGTGCCTGGGTTCGTGTGGGTGTGCCTGTGTGTGCACATGTGTGCATGTGAGCGTGCCAGTGTGAGCACATACAGAGACACAGTTGACAGTTAGATTCCTCTTGTGGCCCTGAGACAGTGACAATGAAATAGGGCCGGAGAGAACCCAGAGAGGGTGTCACTACCGTGAAAGCTCAGCGACCCTCCCAGGCCAAACTCACTGACACTTTCACCTTAGATATTGCTCTGAAGTGTGTAGCAAAGGGGTTTGAACAAATCAGTAAGAAGAAGGACTCTTTCCTTTGGTCTGGCCTCTCCTAGCCATAGGGCCACTAGGTTCCTACTGTTTAGTGGAAAGACCGGGCAAGATCATGTTCAGTCTTTTCTCTCACCAGCTGTAAAATGCTGCCTTTTCAGGGCAGAAAGTGGGTTTTGTTGTTGTTTGAATAAAAATTGAAACCACCAAGGATATCACAAGAAAACTCATAAAATCAATTCACCTGGACTAAAAGGATGTCTCAGAGACTGAACCGACCACCACAGAGCCTGCCTGGGACTGACCGAGGCCCTTTACATATATGTTACAGTTATGTAACTTGGTCCTCTTGTGGGACTCCTAACAATGTAAGCAGGGCTTTCTCTGATTCTTTTGCTGGTTTTTGGGACACTATTCTCCATCCTGGGTTGCCTTGTCCAGCCTTAATATAAGGGGAGATGTTTAGTCTTACTGCAACTTGATATGCCATGTTTTGTCAATATTCCGTGAGAGGTTTGTCCTTTTCTGAATAAAACAGAGGAGTTGGGGGAAGTGTAGAATGGAGGTAGGGGAGGAGCTGGGAAGAGAGGAGGGAGGGGAAACTGCTGTTGGGATGTAAAATAAATAAATAAATAAATAGAAACTGAGACCGCATCTGGCATGTGTCAGGTGAGGATAGCTCAATCGATAAAGTATTTAAATGAAAAAGCACAGGACCTGAGCTCAAACCTCCAGAATCCAGAATAAAAAACTTTGGGTATGGTGGTGCATACTTACAACCCCAGCACTGGGGAAGTGGAGAGAGGCAGATTCCTGGAGCTTGCTGGCCAGCCAGCCTAGATTAATAGGCACGTTCCAGGCCAGTGAGAGACTCTGCCTCAGAAAAAAAGCGTGTGGAGTGTGGAAAGTACCTGAGGAACAACATCTGAGGTTTACCTCTAGTCTTCATGCATGTGTACATACATGTATGCAAATACATGCAGATACATACTCATAAACTACACAATCCCAAAACAAGAACTTAGAACATGTCTAAGTAAGAGCAGTAGTATCAGAAAGCGAAAGGAAATAAAAAAACTTTGAAAAGAATAATCTTCACTAAACAGATATGTTCTTGAATAAAGAAACAAGATTTCTATAACTCCGAGGGCTCCTGGAGATGCATAGTCTTCCACAGGATCTCAGTCCTGTATAAAGCACTGCTGAGCCCATCTCATTGGAAGAAGCCTCCTAATCCTAAGAAGATAGACTCAACAAGAGACAGCTCCAACTGTGGTGGAAAGAGGCTGTAATTAAACAGAAGCAGCCTTGGGTCAGAAGGTGAGCTGGAGAAGAAGGGAGGTGGGGCTGGGCTGGGCTGAGCCTAGGATGAATCAAGCCTTCTTGTAGGGTGGAGACATCCTGTCTAAAATACACATGAGTGCCATTAAAGCCTCTATAAAAGGTTCTTGTCCCACTGACAAATCCTCCACATACTGCTTAACAGAAACTTGTCCCATCCTGCCTGGGCACTAGGTAAGTTCCCCCCAGAAGAACTTCTTGCTCATTCTCAGTGTCTTGGCAGGCTGAGCTCATGAATCCAGGGCAGTCAGATCTGAGCTGGCAGGTGTCCATGCATAGCTGGAGGCAGAAAGGGCCCCCGCAGAGTCTTGGCAGGCTGAAGCCAGAGCACCTGGGAAAAGGTGTGCTTCAGAGGCAATCCGCTTTCTCCTCTCCTGGCGCTAGCCTGCAGCTCTCCTCACTGGATGGTGTGGGCAGCAGCAGTGGAGCCGCCCACCACCCACACACCTTCCTGGATCAGCAGAACTCCCCCACCCCATAAGATTCTGGAAGGTTCTTTGCAATGCTCAGAGCCCCTAGAATCAGAATCATTTTGGTTCTGCCAACGCAGACAATAAATTCGTTGTCTTATTGAGGCAGGGGCTAATTTGAACTTCTTTCCTGACTCTAAGTTTATACATAGGGAGGATGAATTTGTAGAATTTATTCTAATGATCTGAATCGTCCCTAAAAGGACATTTTGTTCTTTTCAGTGTTTATAGGCTGGTGATCAGAGACTGTAATTGTGTTTTAAAACATGGGATGATGGGGGCATCCACTGTGTTAAGGGAGATACTTGAACTTTTATGCCCTGAGGCAGAGAGAGGGAAGGGTCTAAGCTACTGACTCCTGGGTCAGTTGTCCCTGCACAACTCCCCTGGGATCTCGACTTCTCAGTCCTCCGACCACGCTCATTTGCTTTTTCTTGAACTACGCCTCCTTCCTTGCCTTGCCTCACTCCTTGCTTCTCTACCTATGCCATCCTCTCCCCACAGTCCTCCTCTTTATCTCCAAGGTCCTTTCCCTGGTTTCCCAGAAGCTGCAAGCTTCCATCTCCCCTTGTACTTCAACCCTATCATCTTTAGCACCTCTCCTCCTTCTGGTCTCCCCAAGTCGTCTGTTTAACACATCTATGTCTCTTGCCCATTCAGCCACACCCATATTCACCTTCACCCACCTAGTGGAAATGGATACTTTTGCCTTTGACTGGGACCCATTCATCACGAGTCCTTTAGACTTGATGGAGCACGCATGTATCTTTTATAGAGGCTGACCTCTCTGACAGGTTCCAGGACTGAGGGCAGAGAGCAAATGAGACCATCTTGGCACCGGGAAGGTACCCCCTAGCCCTAGTATTCCCAACAGGTGCATCTCACCTTCTTCCCAAGTAGCTTCTCTAGGGAAGTCAAGAGCATAGGGAATCCCCTTGGAGATTCCGGGGAGCTTCAAGTCAAAAGAGGGGCTAACCACCTTTTCATGTTCCCAGTAGGACACTGGGATATACTGAAGAACTAATTGCATATGGGTTAAAAGAAAATAATGTGTGGCCTTCACAAATCTATCTGCTCTGAGTCCTTTTGCCCGACTATAAAAATGCTAGTGATAGCGAGGGTCATCAGCTGTTACACAGGAAAATGCTTTGTGAGCAGTTCAGTGTCTATGGCTGTACACAAATTATATATGTATATATGTATGTAATAACAATGATGATGATACTTAATAGCTACCACTTAGTAGAAAACCAGGCATCAGCAGGGTGTCTTTTATGCATTATCTTCTAAAGCCTTTATGATAATTCTCTGAAGTAAGTGCTAAGTATCGCCTTCACTCAGTGAATAAACTGAGGCTCGGAATAGTGAAGATCTCGGTCCAGTTCACATCAGGTAGGTGCTGAAGCCTGGCATTAAATGTTGATTCAGAAACTTCCTTCCAAGTCCTGGGGTTTCCTTCTTCCCACCACAAAGTCCATTTTTAGGAAAAGATGAAGGAAGGTAGGGAAACCTCAAATGCAGCTGAAGACACAAAGAAAGGCGTACTGTGGGGAAAGAGCAGGGGATGAGCTGACTATGGAGCCCATACAGGGACTTCTCATATCTTTCAGTTAGTTGCACAGACTATAGCATCCATGACGGGATTTTTTTTTTTTTATATCTTCCAGCTAGTTTCACAGATGCCTCAGTTGCTGCAAAACATTCATGGGATCATCGAAGCCTTCGGGTGCTATGCCAGGTCAGAGGGCGGCTGCAAAGTGCTCACGCGGGGGGAGCTGAAGAGGCTCCTGGAACATGAGTTTGCTGATGTCATAGTGGTATGATATGTGGGGATCAGAGGGAGAAACATGCTAAGAACAGTCAGTGTGCTTACCTGCAAGGGCTTTTACCTGGGGTGTAAAGAGCAAGCAGCCAAATTCGAGCCTGCTAGCTCTGTTGGCAGCTGTGCAGGCCAACAAAAAAGACATGGAGGGAAAGAGGTCACAGCAGGTGATACCTCCACATCCTTAGGGAAAGGGCAGATTCTTGGATCCAATTCTCTCTTTAAATTGAGTTTAATTTCAAGACAAGGTAAGGAGACTCCCCCAGGCAAGAATAGATTCTTCACGTGGCCTCGAGGGGAAGTTAGTCATTGCATTCTAGCACCTCTCAAACCTGACACTGTAACATTTCCTGCCGAGTCTGAAACGTGATTGCTTACTAGCATCTGTTAAGACACTGCTCTTGCCTAGCACAAAGCTGCTTAAAAACATTAGCTCACCAGTGGGGTCAAAAATGGGATTTTGGAGCACTAGTTCTGAACAACTGTGGGTGCAGGGACTCCAAGAGAACAACCCCATCCAGGAAACCAGAACCAGAGCCCTAATGCATGTTTCTGCTTTCTGTTAACATCTAAAGTAGAGGGAATAATGAAGTCCTTAGGTACAAAGACCGGCACACTAGGATGGTGCCTACATGCTTAGAGCATCCTGTTGTTCTGATAGGATTCCCCATCACGGGAGTTCTCTGGATTCCCGTGAGGCCAGGCTCCTGCTGTGTTTCAGGTAGGGTTGGTTCCAGGGGCCAAGTGGCAAGGGCAGCCACAAGGAGCCAGGAGCCCAGACAGCTGCATGCAAGCACACGCATTCCCTCTCCAATGCATCTTTACCCAGTTGAGCATCCTGCAGATCTGAAATCAAGGATGTATAAAACAAAAGGTGTGTTCTGTCCTTGAGTAAGAGAGATGATACAGCAGAAGACACAAATAACAGAACACCACACTGTGATGCTGTGGGCAGCGCTGGGGTTCGAGAGTCCCCAGTTTGCAGTGCAGCGAGGGAGCCTAGAAGCAGAGTGCAATGGATCTGACCAAGTTCTCCATAGAGGAGCAATGCTGACTTGGCCTCTTTTCTCCCCCAGAACCCCCATGATCCCTCGACTGTGGATGAAGTCCTGCGCCTGTTGGATGAAGATAACACAGGGGCTGTGGAGTTCAAGGAATTCCTGGTCTTAGTGTTCAAAGTTGCTCGGGCCTGCTTTAAGACACTTAGTGAGAGTCCTACAGGTGCTTGCGTGTCTGACAGATCTGAAAGCTGCCATCCTGGATCCGGGAAAGAGCTGGAGCAAGGCCAGAGAGGTGGCACTGGAGTGGGAAGAGATGGAGCAGAGCAGAATTGTGAGGACAGCAGCCGTGGACAGAGGGATCAGGGGTCTAAGGAACAGGTCAGGGTGGGGACACACACCCAGAATCAGGACAGCTACCCTGCACAGATCAGCAGTCACAACACGGAGGCTGAGTCTCAGAGACAGGAGAGAATTGTAAACCAGCAAACACAAGCAACACGACAGGTGGAACAGACCCCGAGGACAGAAGACAAGACTTGGACCAGAGAGAGGAGGTCAGAGCGGCAGGCACAGGTTAGCCAGCAGACAGAGGAGACCACAGTTGGTACTACAACTCAGACACAAGAAGGTGCCTTCCAGACACAGGGATTCAACTGTGGCCAGGACAGAGGGACTAGCAGCCATAGCCAAGACAGAATCCTGGAAGACCAAGATGCTACAGAACACTACCAGACACAGGCAGAATCTCATACCCAGATACGCACTCAGACCGTAGAACAGAGCTGTAGGCAGCAGACAAGAGGTGGCAGTATCCAAACACACAGATCCACCTATGACCAGAACAGACAGACTGAGATTCACAGTCAAGATAGAAACCAATCAGGCCAGGCTGATATAGACCACCACCAGGCACAATCATATACTCAGACACACACCCAGATGAGGGAACAAAGCAGGAGCCAGCAGGAAGGAAACAGCCACATCCAAACACATGGGTCCATTCATGACCAAAACAGAATGACTGAGATCTATGGACAAGACAGCAGTCATACAGGACAGGTAGGGACAGGACACTTCCAGACACAGGTAGGATCATATTCTCAGACTTTGGAGCATGATGGAAACCAGTCTGAACGACAGATAAGGGCTCCAGAAAAGAGACGGATCCAGATACAGCCAGGTATGGGACAAGGCTGGACACCAGTAAGCAACTGTGAGACAGAAGAGTCAGTGCTCGGAGGCCAGGTCCAGACCGAGACAGGCACTGTGAGGGGAAGACAAGACTGGAG
Source organism: Microtus ochrogaster (assembly GCF_000317375.1). Taxonomy (NCBI): domain Eukaryota; kingdom Metazoa; phylum Chordata; class Mammalia; order Rodentia; family Cricetidae; genus Microtus; species Microtus ochrogaster. The sequence continues at coordinate 5,775,646 of NW_004949114.1, forward strand.
CAGCAGCCACCCGGGCCGAAAGGGAGGGCAGGGGAAGAGCACACCCACTGTCATTAGAGATGAATGGGTCAATGACCACACAAGGGAAATAGTGATCCGAAGCCAGGATCCAGGTAGCCTGCATGCTCGTGCTTCTTCAGCTCAGGGCCAGGACACAGCACAGATACAGGGGGAGAAGAAAGGAGTCCCAGCCAAGGGACTATATTCCTATTTGAAGACAGACCAGCCATGACTTTTCCTGACTCCAGTGCCCAGTACCAAAAGACAGCTGGCAGGAGACTAGCCTACCCTGCTTTGTCCCACCATGGAACATTGATGGAAAGCCATGATTCTCATTTGGTTCTTTCTCAGTGATCGTTTCTACAGGGTGCTTTCTTGTCTAAACTTGCTTCTCTTGCTTGCTTTGCTGTGCTCTGTCCGAAACAGGAAGACATGGAAGAGGTCATCTCTTTGCATTGAGATCCCCCCAGATCTCAGGGGTTTTCAGAGATGTTTTATCTCTTTTGTCCATTGCCATTAAAAGGCATCAATAAATGCTTAAACCCTGGTTTCTGTATTCTATTCAAATTCTATTCAATAATTTCTACTGATGCGACCAACTGCAGACTTTAGAGTTCTGATGTTGACTTGAACATCATCCCATCACTGAGGAGCAATGAGCTGAGAAAAATATATGATTCTGAGAGTTAGAAAGAGCTGAACAGAGGAGAGAGCATGTTTTATACTTGGCAGATGTTTTCTGGGACAGCCCTCAAAGGACGACTAAGATATATACATGGGAAAAATTACTATCATTCATTTCCTCTAATTCTAGAATGTTAAGACTCTATTAACATGCAAGGTCACAAAGGACAGTGACTTGAGGTTATTAATAAATACAAGAAGACCCTCAGGGGCTGTGCCAGGAAGAGAAGAAGGCGTATATTACCAGGGGCTTAGCCTGGAGTGAGATGCCCTGAGTTTCACCGCCCACCGTCTCTGTGCCAACACATATCCTTCCTGTTGTCCCACTCAGTGGGTACCAATAAGACACAGGGCAGAGATTCTCAGCGTTCTTTACTTTGAGAATCACCAGGGTGGTAGGGTTTTTGTTTTGTTTTTATTGGTATGTGTGTGTGCCTGAGAATGTGTATGTACACCATACAGGAGCCTTCAGCAGTCAGAAGTAGGCATTAGGGAAACAGATGCTTGTGAGCTGCCTTGGGGGTGCTGGGAATTGCAGTAAGTGCTCCTAACCACCGATTCATCTCTCCAGGCCAAGAAGAAATGAGTTTCAAACCCTCAGCCTGAAGAGTCTCACTCTCTGAGTGAAGCCCGTGACTAACATTTACAAACTTAGGGGGCGGATGGAGAGAGAGCACAGAGTGGGAAGTCTGAAGGGTCTCTCTCAAGTCTGCAAAAATCTATTTTCCCACTGCATTGTTGGTTTGTGAAAATTTCTAAGAATAAAACAAAATCTGGCAGGCTGAGTACCTCCAAACCTGAGCCCCTGCCAATCCCAGAAAAGGAATTTCCGCAGTGCCTTTCAGAAGGAATATAGCCCTTCCTGTGCCTTGACTGTAGACTTCTGGCCTCCAGGGCTATAGGAATAAAAGTTCTGTAGCTTTAAGTTGTTAAGTTTGCAGTTATTTGTAACAGTAGAAATAGAAAATGAACAAAAAATAAAAACCATCACCGAGGCCAAATTTAAGTATGTGGGGAAGCTGGGGCTGGGGCTGGTCTTTGTGAGGACAAATTGATTTACTGTCTACCCACACAGGACTTTTGAGTATAAAGGCCAAAGATAAATACCAAGGAACTTGAAGGATCCAGGGAATGTCACTGTCAAGAGCTCTTCCTGTAGAATGTGCGGACACAAAGCTGGAAGGGCAGAGACATTTGGTATGCAGTCTGGTAACACATGTTTAAATTCATTGAACTGCAGAACTAAGCCAAAATGATGTAGTGGAGGCGAGAGAACAGCATTTAATGTTAGACACCCTGAAAATATAAACATAACCAGTTAACAGAAAGAGAAAGCCTCTGGAAGCAGTTAGGAAGCTGGTTGTCTCATGTGAGTACATACTTATACAGGAAAGCTAGGAGTAAAAGGATTTCACTTCAAGTTAGACAGTAAAAATGGAAAAGGAGGAGTATATGAGAAGAACTAGAAAGTTCTAGGAAATCCTATTACTTATACTAGAGAATGAGTAGACAAGAGGCAAGAGGAAATAGAGAATACATTGTAACAATGATGAGGGACCAAATGGCTGAACATTCTGCAACACCAATAAACAGTTCAGAAATAAAGTAAATAAAACAGAAATTCAAAGAACAATGTTACTTATGCATGCCACATGCCTCTATAAACATTAAGCAAAATAAGATGAAAGGAAAAGCCTGGTACAATTTATAATGATGTAAAGAGCTTGTCTCTCCATTGAAAGATCAATTTTTCATGATAAATTTATCAGATAAGAAGAAATAAAGAAAGAGAGAATAAAAGCTAGAGGGAAGAAAGGGCTTAGATAATCATCCTTTAAATGGGTAAGTTAGTAATTATCAGGAAAATACAGATTTAAACAAAATTTTAAAAGCAAAGGTCAAGATCCCATATTAGGTTATAAAACAAGAAAGGCCAAGAAGTATCAAGAAGGGCCAAGTAGGGCATTCTGGCTCCTGTCCTCCTAGACAGAGCTGTATCAAAATGAAGATGAATATTTCCTTCCTAGCCACTGGCTATTGAAACTCACTGAAGCAGATGATGAATGCAAACTTCAAACTTTCTACAGGAAGTGTATGGCCACAGAAACAGCTTCTGATGCACCGGGTGATGAGTGAAAGGGTTATGTGGTCTAAATCAAGGCTGGGGATGCAAGCAAGGTCTTCCCATGAAGGAAGGTGTTTTGAACCCAGCAGAATGTTCCTGCTGTTGACTGAGGAGCATGCTTGGTACAGACCAAAGAGAAATGGATAGGGGAAGCTAAATCTGTTTGGCGATACACTGTGGGTGTCAATCTGAACAAAAAGGGGGAATATTCCTGGCCTGACAAATACTACTGCACCTCAGTTATTGGGACCCAAAAGAGCTAGCAGAATCCATATACCCATATACTTTTCTAGTCTCTCTAAAGAAGATAATAACCACCTTAACCACTAAACAATCTTAACCACCAAAAGCCATTAAATAACGAATGAAAGAAGCCCAAAGCATGCCCAGTCCAGCTTCTTGTGAATCCACGTGTCCTGCAGCACAAATATCAATGTCTTGCTCTGAAGAAACAACACACTAAGAAAAATAGAAAGGAGGCAGAGAATATGCCAAATTTTTGGCCAAGAGAATTAAGGACATCAGAGAATAATGCCAGGAACATATTTCCAAGTGATGTCAGCTGCCCTCACTGAGAGCTTCTACTTTTGAGTCCAGTTAAAATGTAGGAATCTTTTGGAGAAATAAGCAAATGACCAGATCTTAAAGACAAGAGGACTGAAAAGTGCCGAATGAAAATACACTTTTTAGTATTTATGCATTTGATAATGGCCAACTCTAATAAAGTAGAGACTACAGGAGAGAGGAGGAAAAAATGAAAGACAGCAATGCTGTAAGTATGAAGCCTTTAACTGCCTCCGTTCAGCACAGTAAATGCACGGAAAGAACAACCCAACATGTACTTACTTTAGATCTCTCTCTCTCTTTCTGTGGTGAGTGTGTGTGTGTGTGTGTGTGTGTGAGAGAGAGAGAGAGAGAGAGAGAGAGAGAGAGAGAGAGAGAGAGAGAGAGGTGTATGCAGGAGCTGTAGTAGTTACAGATGCTGGGAACAGAAATTGAGTCCTACAGCAAAGTTGAAACCACTCTTAAACCCTGAACCTCTCCATCCCTCAATATGGTTTTTATATGAGTATGTGAGTATGTGAATGCATGTGCACACATAATCACATACATGTGTATGCATGTGTTTGTGTGCATGCATGTGTGTATGTTTTTGTAGAGGCCAGACCAACAAAGTATCTTCCTCAATTGCTTTCCACAGTATTTTTTGAGGCAGAGTCTCTCACTGAACGTGGAGCTCTCAGATTCAGATAGACTGGCCAGTCAGCAAGCTCCAGGAACCATCCTGTCTTGGCCTCTTCAATGCGGGACCTGCAGACCTGCAGATATATGCCACAGTACCTTGCTTTTACTTTTTTTAAATAGGTGCTGAGAATCTGAGACAGGTCCTCACGTTTGCATGGCGAGTGCCTTAATGACTAAGTCATCTCCCCAGACCCTGTATAAAGAACTAGTTTTTAAAATAAGTTTTTATATGGACCAAATTATTTCATAACCTAAGAATAAAAAGAGGGAATAGTCAACAGAGGGCCACAAAAAATTCTCACCGACATGACTGCCTAAACAAGGCTGACACAAACAGACACTCCAAAGCCAACGGGCAAAGCCTGTGGAGTCTCAAATGCACACAGAACAATAGGCAGCTAAGGACTGAGGAATGCTGAGAGCAGGGGAAATAGTTTTCCCCAGGGAAGAGTGCATTGGTTGGTGATGCAATCCCAAATGCTCAGCCCTGAAAACATACATACAAGTAACAGTTTACAGACTGAGCAGGTTATAGTTAGGAATGTGTATGCATATGATGTATATGTATATAGATGTATGTCATGACAACAATTAATGGAAAAAGAGGCCATGAATTTAAAAGGGACAAGGAAAGGTGTATGGGAGGATTTAGACAGAAGAACAGGAAAGGAGAAATGATGGAACTATATGATAATTTCATAAAGCTTAGTAAATGCTCAAAACCACAATTTGTAGCTGGAAAAGAAAATATTAACTCATTATTATTCAAATTAGAAATAATCTGAATATGATTCCTACAGATGCATGAAATATTGATAAATATTGTTAGCCATGTTATTGCTGGAAATTAACAGTGACACACACACTATCAAACAACTATTGGACAAAAGGAGATTAATAGAAAATAAAATTGCAGAATTCTTTGAAAATGATAGTTATTAATTGAAAAGCTGGAAAAATACCAACAACTCCCCCAAAAGTGGAATGAAGAATTAATAAAAAAACAAGGAGAAATTAATAACTAATAATAGAAAAGCAGTCAGCTGGTGAATAAGTACATCGCTTTATTATTATTGTTATTATTTTAATCAATACAATAGAAACTATGAAGACAATTTTTAAATCAACTGGTGAACAAGTACATCACTTTATTATTA
>NW_004949114.1:5780991-5792849 GCF_000317375.1 Microtus ochrogaster
CAATTTTTAAGTCAACTGGTGAATAAGTACATCACTTTATTATTATTGTTATTATTTTAATCAATACAATAGAAACTATGAAGACAATTTTTAAGACAAAAGGGGTTAAAAAGTACAAATGCACAAAATGAAAATTAGTAACGAGTAAAATATGTATATAAATAGTTCACCTAAGAAATACAGTCCTTTGGGTTGATGAGGAGGCTCAGGGGTGGTTAAGATTCCAGCACCCATATCAGATGGTTCACAAACACCAGTGCCAAGGGGTCTGAATCCCACTTCTGACCTCCATTGGCACCTGCACACACACACCAATACATAAATAAAATCTCTAAAAATACAGTCCTTACATATATTACAGGCAGCATACTTAGAAACTGGACCTACATTGAGAAATCATTTTCACCACTTGCATGACAAAGCCTAAACAGTTAGGGACAATGAGCCAACCTCACACCTCCAGGTGGGAGCAGACAATAGAGCCTCAGGAGAGGAGAGGTTGGGCAGCTCAACACTGTAAATGCCTGCCTGTCTCTTTCGGCTCTGTCTGTGTAGGAGAAGTGGCCCACAGCTGTAATCAATAACTGTTTGCTAAAGAAACTAACTGACCGACTTGATCCTTCTTTTCATACGCTGAATTATGATAATCCCTGCACAGAGCAGTCACTGCAAAACTGGACACCATCCAACTTGCTGCTGTTGCAGAGAAGCACGGGCCTCAGAACCAGGTTCCCACAGAGCTTCCAGAAGAGGAGGGGGTTATAAGCCAGGACAGCCCTGTTTCCCACTATAAACTGGTAGAGCGAAGCTGTGACTCCAGTCCCAGGATCTCCGCAGATGTGACTGCAGCTCAGAAGGATCTGCTCTCAAGCAGCTCAGGTTGGGGTGCCTCCAAAGCCCTGCACTCAGTGTAACCAGGTGCTTCATCCCAGGCCATGCCTTTGGGATGATTCTTTTGGGAGTTCACTGGCCTTTCTAGAACTTTTGAGTTCTTATAAATCCTTCTCCCCCAGGCAATGTGTCTATTATTTTAGAGCCAAAAGGCAGAAGGAGAAGAAGGAGAAGGAGGAGGAGAAGGAGGAGGAGAAGAAGAAGAAGAAGAAGAAGGGAATGCAAAATTCACTTGAAGCTAGTGAGATAAGCCCTAAGATTTCTCTTAAAGAACAGACTCATTCTCCCATGTCATCTCAAGCATAAGAAAACACCTTTATGCCACTGAGATGTGATTCCTGTGACCTTTTCAACTTTTCCTATAAATTTTTATTTAGACAAAAGTACTACATTTATCTGATTCTAGTATAACTTTGCAACCGCAGGGCACAATCTTAAGGAAAATAAGCTACATTAAAAGTTTCTTAATACCAAATTTAACAGTGGATGAGATTTATAAAGTTTTATTTCTATACAATTAAATGCTTTCTAGTGTCCACTTTGTACATCTAACAAACAGAAATAAGACTGGGAAGATGGCCCAATTAGTAAAATGCTATCCACGGAAGCATGAGGACCTGAGTTCACATAAAAATCCAGATGTGATGGTGCACACCTGTGCTGGCGCTGGGCACGATGGGGCAGATCCCCAGGGCTTGCTGATTAGCCAATCTATCCAGGCAGTAAGCACCAGGTTCAGTGGGAAGACCTGACTCAAAAACTAGGGTGCTCGACGTCAGAGGAAGATACCTGATGTCCACCTCTGGCCTCCACATGTGTGTGCACAAATGCAGGCACATGGCACGTGAATACGTACACATTCTACACATACCCGGCCAACAACTTTGGCATACTTATAGAAAAGCAGTCATCTATTTCTGCTCCACACATTTTTGTGGATGTTGTAATGCTTATAAGCTCCTGTTGTATTGGTCACAGTATGGAAAGTGGCCCTGTCCTTGAGGGTACTCAGACTGAGACCTTGAAAGTCTAGCAAGCTAGGTAGCTTCCCAGAGCTAAAGGGGGAAGACATATTTTACTGCTGCCCCCTACTGGCACTTAGGAATAGCACCGCTAGAACGTTCCCTGAAGGAAATTTGCTTTTTCTGGAGAGGGAAGAGGACTGGGACACAGGATAAACTCAGCAGCACAGCCTTTAACTGAAACACCAGAGGGAATGGCCTGGCAGCGTCAGGCATTCTGCACGCCCAGTTTCCCTGAGCAATGGATTTCTGCTGTGTTTCTCTGTTGAGGGGTGCCGTCACACAGCCACTCCTGTCACCAAATGGTTCTCGGTGTCTGTAGAGCTGCAAAAGACCTCGGTACCACTGCATAGGCATGGCGATGCAGGTCACTGATTTTCTCACCTGGAGAGCATGTGTTTAGCGAAGGTCCTTCAGTGAGCAGGAAGGTACGCATCCTATGGATGGAAATCAGTGTTCTGTCTGTTTTTCTCAGGGGTCTTGAGATCAAAGCTCTAGCCTACTCCTGTCCTGGATGTTTATGGAAGCACTCTGGATTTGTTTCTTAGCACTGATGTAGACCACATAGTGCTGTGTGACACTCTTCAGCATCCCCCGTTTATATATGAGCACCAAGTAATGAAGGACACTTCCCTTTGCTAGAAGCTGCATAAAATAAACAGTGTTGGGCTGGAGAGGGAACAGCCTCTATCTCCACATCTAACCAAGAGAAGGAAAGAAACTAAAGCAGCCAGACGACTTTTTTTCTAGTGTCTGCTTAAGAGGCCAGCGGCTTACAGAGTCCCAAGACCCAGTTCTTACTGGGGGCTATGTGGACCATGCTAGAGCAGAGGAGACCATATTTCCAAGGCGGCACCATTCTTTGCCCGTCGTGACTTCCTCCCCTGCAAGCCTTCTTCTTGTGACACAGATCATCTCTCCAGGAAGAGATACAGCATGGGATGGAAAGAGTGGGAGCACAGTCTCTGCTCCTCTGTCTGGAAAAGAATACTATTTAGGTAATTAGGTAGCCAGATACTGTACTAGACACAGGACTTTGCTTAAGATTCATGTCCTCTTGTGTGATGTAGGTAGGAACTCAGTCAGTGCACGGTTTTAAATACCCTAAACAATGAGACACACATTTAGATGCACATTATTATACACTTATCTCAGGGAAATCACAAAAGACCTAAGAAAGAAAGAAAGACAAAAATTTAACTATTATACAGAGTCATTGTTATTGGACCTTTCCAGACTCTCCCCTATATAAATTACCATAAAAGTATCTCTATGAAAATGTATCCCTATATGTGCAAATATATATGAATATATATAACTTATACATTTATGTATCAACTATATAAATGCTATCTGCACACAAATTACACTTACATATCTAAGCACATACACAGGATGCAAACATGTGTGTTCATGATTAGTAACAGAATAACTTCCTATGTTAGTGACTTAGTGCAGGTCCTGTCGGCAGGGTGAGTGGTCAGAATTATGTCTCAGGGTGAAAGGTCACACCTCAGCTGAGTGCTTCCCAAGAAGTGTGATTCTGATCAAGGCATTTATTTGTCTTAATGGCTTTGTCTCTATTGTGGAGAAAATAATGGTACCTCTTCACACGTAGGTGTAAGAATAAATAAATACATACACTTAATTCCCAGCCATGGCACGGGAAGCTCTCAACAGATGTGAAGAATTGAATGAAGCATTCCAGGCCAGCCATTTATAAAGCAAAGAATGAACGAAGAAGGAGTGGGTCTAATCAGGAAGACTTTGGCCAGTACAGAAGATCCTCACAGACTGTAATGCCTTCCGATAAAGATAGTTTTGACTTTTAGCAGCTGCACAACCATGGTCAATTGGGGGATTTTCAACTCAAAGAAAAGCCAAGAATTAGGGACGAATTGGTACCATTCTAAATGTACAGATGCAGGGCCAACCCTCCCAGGCTGCTGTTCTGTCCACCAGGGCAAAGCAGGTCCGCGCTGCTCCGTCCTTCTCCCTCGCAAGATCAATCGGCTGTTAGACAGGAAGAAGCTGGGCAGATACTCTGGTTGGCGTACTTTTCCACAGGACAGGGAGAAGATTGGAAGGTGTGGGCAGCTGGAGAGGTCAGCCAGTCATTTGCATTGAGCATCTGACTTATAAATATTTAATGGAGTAGAACAATCTAGGCCATATGGACAAGAAAATTCACTCTTCTCTGTTTGCTTCATAATGTATTTTGTCATGTAGGTTTTATTTTTTTCCTTCTAAAGCAATTTCACCACATGCAGAAGAGAATTTTCACATATGAACTGATACCCATCCAATTTCTTGATTTCGACACCAAACATAAATACAAATAAACATGTTGCTACTCACTGGTTTGTATGTGACTATGAACACACACACACACACACACACACACACACACACACACACACACACTGTGTTTATTATAACATGACCCAGGGCTACTCATGTGTCAAGTAGCTTGCGTAGAACTAATGGACATAAAGAAGAAGCACCTTGAGATAACCATGCCCTCTCCCTGTGGAGCCCCTAGACTAACCCTGGCTTGATAAAAATTTCTGGTGACTCCAGAATAATCACCACTGATCCTGCAAGTGGCAGTTTGGGCCACCTTCCCTAAGGCAGAGAGACCTGTTGCTGATGGGGCCCTCTTCCCTGAGGCAGAGAGACCTGTTGCTGATGGGGCTCTGCTCACCACAGCCACGAAGTTCCCTCTGCAAACACCTGTCAATTCGCTGGGGACCTTTTTCCATTGCCTGCTACTAACAACAAACACATAGCTGCCCTTATACACCACACAACTGAAATCTACCTATTTTCCATGACACACCAGCCAGGAACTGGTGCTCCAGTTACCATCTATTATCCCAGATAAGATCAGTAGCCATACCTACTGCTGAAGTATTTGTTTGTCTTATGAATGGGTGTCATAAAATTTAATTACACCACCTTGTCCACAGCTGCTGAAAAATGAAGTCACGCCTTCACATGCATAGAGTATTAGCTATTCCAAAATTAAACAATGATGCAGGAATCTAAAGTAAACCACAGATTCATTCTTTTTTCCACCCATCACCTAGTCTTTCTCACTTAACTGGTTCTGGTTTCCTGCCTCCCCTTGAGTTTTCCTATTAGATTCCTCTGTTGGTTTTTCCTTACACACGTACTTCATCAAGGTAGTTATGAAGGCTGCTGGTGGCTCTGTTGGAATTTGTGCCATCTGTTGAAAGCAGTCAGTTTATCTAGTTCAGTGGCATGCCACAAGCGCTAAGCCCACTCTTCTTCACAGAGGAGTTTGACTGTCTACCAGATGAAGGCTCACCTTGTTACCCCCACGCAGCATGGCAATCTCTACCTCTCTCCAAATCCAGGAACTGATAATAAAGTTCAGTTGTGACTTTGGGACGTCTCTGTCTTCCTTGTGGGGACCTCAGACTGTGTATCATCTCCTGAGACCATGTGATATGGTGGACAGACATCAAAGCCTGTCACCTGGCTGGGCCACCTAACTGTGTGTGACTCTGGACCTCTGGATGTTCCTAAGCTTCATATTTTCTTACTGGGAAACGATGATCAAAATAACTCCCTATTAGAGTGCCTAAAAGATAAATAGAGTAGACAAAGCAACCTTCACGTAGGGATGCCCTAGAACCACTGGGGCCCTGTGGTGTCTCTTCTCATCTTCACCCAGCCCCACCACCCTCACCGTGCACACCTATGTTCTCTCACACAAGAAGTTCCCATAATTTCCTCTAATATAATTTCTCAAATCTTTGTTTTAACATATACATCCATAATTTTAGTTTTGTAAGATTCACGAAAACCAGAATCAGTAACGTATGGTTGGTGGATAGGACCAACGTGGGACCCAAGGTGGCAAAATGAGTCTACTTTTTCTTGGGAAATATGGGCTTAAACAGAAAACCAAAACAAACTTCATGAAAAAAAGAGTTCATAAATGTGTGCGAAGAACTTTAAAATGGTCAAGTTTTTTGAGACAATAATTTCTTCTCTAAGGATGGATTAGATTTAGGAGATAAATCTTCAAAGGTTTGCATTCAGGATCTTTATTCTAGTATTATAGAAGTGAAAATTTGGAAACAAAATACTATAACCATGGAATAAACAATAAGCAGTTATCAAAAATTAAGTTTAACAATTTATAAAGGCATTGAAGAATACATTTGATACAAAATTCTGAATACATCACTAACTTTAAAAGCCATCTATATTAAAAGTCTTTTTAAAAGTCTATCTCATATTATATATAGACTTGGATCCAGAAATCTAGTTCTGAGTGTACGGATGAAGAGATCAAGTCAGATGTGTGCACACCTCAATTCATAGCAGCATTGCTCATAACCAAGAGATGGAAGCAGCTGAAGTCTCAGTTGGTGGATGAAACATATGAACTATAAATACAATAAAGCGTATTGTATATGAACATGGCAGAGTAACCTCCAATCCTGAAAATGAGAAAATTCTGAAATGTTTTTGCAAAGTGGATGAAATTGGAACACACAATGCTAAATGAACAGGCTAGTCACGAATTCACTGTATTACGATGCAGAATGGTCAAATTCATACTAAAGTAGAAGAGATCGCTAGAGACTTGGAAGAAAAATGAAAAGGGAGCTAGCATGGGCACAGAGTTGAGTTGGGGAAGATAAAGTACCTCCAGAGACAGGTCATGGTTATAGCTGCACAGCAGTACACTCTCCATACCCCAGCACTCATGCTTCAGACAGGTTAAGGTTAAGATTTCTCTGTAGCTCCACCCCTACATGGTACTGCTAGGGTTGCAGGTTTGTGTCAGGCAACATTTAGAAGATTAAGTTAAAATGAATAACTCGGCTTGATCCAGGATAAAAGTAAGTACCACAAATCACCAGATGTTGGTTGGTTATGAGATATCCTTTGTTAACACTGTTCACGCACAGACAGAAAGACACACCATAACCCATCAGCATGCACACATGAACCATAAAATAAAGTTCTACATCATATTTCCCTTGTTTATGGGTGCCCCAGAGTCTTTCCAACAAGTTTGGCATGGTCAAAATCCTCAAAGGTCAAGTGGAGATTACTGGGGATGAACACAGTGCATTATCATACAGCAATGATGGGCGGACTGGTGCCTTCATCAGCCATGTGGATTCAGCCTTGCCAGATCTATTACTGCTAAGTCTTCGGGTCCATGAAGAGAGCTGCAGATAGAGGCTTGTCCATGATGCTGAACAGTTCCCTGGTTACAACGAGGAAAGCCACGGGTTGAAGGTACAACTACACTCTAAGCATATATTGCTTAGGACACACACATGCTAGATACTGCCTAATGGAAGAAGGTGAAGACACTTGCAAGAAACAATTCTCTGAGCACAGAGAGGACAGTGCAGGTCCAGACATGGAGATGTATAAAGGATCTCACAAGGCTTTTAAAAGAGAATCCAGTCTATGGTATCCCCATGGAGAAGTCAGCAAGAAGGGACAGGTCTTTCCCAAAAGTCCCTTGCTGGGAAAAAGATCAGGTACCACTAAAGAAGGCCGACTCCCTTGGAGCTTGGCTGCAGCTGCTAAGAAAAGGGATCATCTCCTCCCTTCCTGCTTTCTTTTCTTTCAGACATGGTCTCACTATGGAACTCGGCCTAGATGACCTCAAACTCAAAGCAATCCTCCTGCCTCAACTGTTTTAAGTACTGGAAACATACCTTAAACTTCAGCTCTCCAAAAATCATCTATAAAGATTTTTCACATAGAAACAATTAAAGTTCTGTCAAAGAATCTAAAAGAGGTTATAATGTTAAATTGCATGCTGTCTATATTTTACTGCAATAAAAATAGATATTATATATATAGATAGATACATGAACATATATAATACAGTTTTGTAATTCATACACACATGAAACACTGAAAAGCTATAAGCCAGGGTTACCAGGGACCTATGAAACCTGAATAGGGAAATTACTGTGTTACTTTGTTCTTTTTATTTTCCAATATTTTGCAATGTCTCTACTATAAGCTTATCACTCTACAGTCAAGGAATAAAAGTGCTTCTTCAAACCATTAGTCCCCATTAATGGGCTGTTTCCTCTGATGGAGGAGGCTGGTTAGCTGCTATGTATGAGGCTCATAATGGGGACTGGCTTCTTTTCAAGACCTACCCTCAGTTTTCACAAGGCAATTCCAGCCTTGCGGTCATCATAAAAGCCTCTCGCTTACACGCAGACACAGTTGGAGAATATTTACAAGCTCCCTGAAACTCATATCTGGGTTTATGGCTGTTGTAATGAAGGAGGCCTTCCTACAGTCCCAGGAGCTATGTTTGGGCTTCTGCTGGAGCCAGCAAACCACATACATCTAGGTTCTTCCAGCACAGCCTACATTCTTAGCTCACTGGACTGCAACATCTATCTATCTCCGACCCAATCCTCCACAGGTTAGAAGGACCATTCTTTTCCTTCTGGACTGGGTATGTCTTAGCACCTTCTTGGGCTTCCCAGCTTTGTCTTTTAGGGTTAGTCCTGAACTATTCCAGGCTTAGCTTTCTTATCCTCTGAATCAGAGACGATTCATTGTGAAGCTGTTCTGGATTGTTCCTCCTGATTCTGTCTAAGTTCTGGATTCCCCTACATATATTCTTGCTAAACTAAAAACCTAGTAGGGTTAAACCTCCCCAGGGGTTTTGAGCTTAGGAATCTAGGTTGAAATCATGCTTTATTTTCAGGGACAAACTTCAGACTTCAGAAGATACTTACTCTTCAAGCCTCCATACCCACTTCAACTTTTTTCAGTGCCAATGTGAGGAAGACATGTGGCATCAAATCCCTTCCTTTAAAATTTATTCCTATACTTTCTGTATTCTTATTTTGAACTCTCTACTCATGGTCACATCTGCAGCTGCTCATGGCACTACCCACCATCCTCATTTCTATATTTCCAGTTTTAAACAAATGTCCTACTTTCCAGTAGCTATTCTGCTGGCTTTCTGGTAATTAACTTCTGGATCACACCCCGAACAAAAGCCATCTTCACTGTTCATTCTCTTTGCTAAATAAAAGGATCCTCATTCCAGGGCTGGAGAAATGACTCACTGGTGAAGATCACCATCTGTTTTTCAGAGGGCTCAGGCTCAGGGCCTAGCATCCCTAAGTCAGCTCATAACCATCTCTAATCCCAGCAATGGACCCAACACCCTCTTCTGGCTTCCTCAGGCAACCAGGTACTCACCCATATATCCAAAAAGGCACTCATACACATAAAGCAAATAACTTAAAATTTTAAGGAAGTATTCTTACTCCCAAATTAAATTTACTACACAATATTACGCTGTACAGGCATGTTATTGAACTTTGACAGGGATGGCAAGTTACTTATCCTTGTGGAAAGGTAAGAACTGTTGAGTGCTTAGCAATTATTATAATTGCCTGAACTAAATAAAGGTGTTGATTAATGAATCAATGTTCTTAAGAAAGCATGTAGTGCCATGCTAGAGTTAAAACCACAGTAATTATGGTTAATACTTTCTTAATGTCTTGGATGCTGAAAACATAAACCTGGGAAGGATAACAAATACTTTCTGATAGAAACCACTTTGTTAAAAATTCTCAGTAAGTTGATTTGATGAACTGAGAAACAAGAAAATTTAAAGGGAACTCACGTAAAGTTCTTTGAGTCGAAAACCAAACAAACAAAGCAACAATAACTCTAGGGCAGGGTTGAACTGGGCTAGTGCTCCCCATTCACAATTCAGCTTGATTTCAGACTGTCAGACAATTGCCGAAAAGTTCAACAGAAGCCCAGAAGAAGTGAAAATCTAGTTTTGGAATAAGAGAATGAGCACTATTTCTCTTAGGATGCAGTCAGGCCAGAGCATCAGAACCAAGCGGAGCTAAGGCTGACACATTTTAAAAGTTTTAAGATTACATCCAGCATTTGGGTGATTGAGGCAGCAGTGTTGAGAACTGGAGTCCAACCTGGACTCCATAGTAGGACCATGCCTCAGACTAAACAACAAGAACCCCAATGGGATTATAGCTCAGATCATAAAAAGAGTGCTCGAAATAAAGAGGGATATTTATACTGAGAAAACAGCTCATCAGATTCAAAGGGAACAGGACAGCAGTCATAAGAGGTATAGTTAGGTCCTCATCTGGAAGATCTTACAGTCAAGGTGGCTAAGAGCAGGTGCTTAATTGGAAATAAATGGTTATTTTTGCCTGGCAGAGCCAGGGCGTTTTCACAAAAGGAACAAAGCTGGAGCTGCATCTCAGAGAACAGGTAGGATTTTCAACAACCAGCAGGACAGGTCTTTTGAAACACAAGGAACCACACACATAAACCTCCAGGCAGGAGTGAAAGCAGCAGTTCGGATAGCATACAGAAGACAGCAAGAGAAGAGAAGAGCCAGACTAAGCTCCTGGTCTCTGCCTAAAAGTCACTTCTTGAGAGAGACTTTTCCTGGCTCAAATTCTCAGTCTAAAAGAGGTGCCCTACCCTCTCCCCTCCCAGTGATCTGTAATTATTCTCAGATTCACAGTGTGTATTTCACATTATGTACATGCATTTGTATGTGTATATGAAACAATATGCTAAATGATATATATGCATACATACAGAGAGAGAGAATTACAGGAAAGTTAATATACGTTATACTGTGCACAAACATTTCTTAGGAGACGAGTAATATTCAAACTAACAATATTTTAAGTAAAGTTTAGGAGATAAAAGGCATTAAGAGTAGATGGAGCAGGGCTAGTCAAGCATGGTGGTGTGAAACACCAGCAGGCAGAAAGAACTTAAAGAACTTGCATTGTTAGTGCAGTGGCATTGGTGAATGCAAGGGTCGGATCACTGTTATGATTCAAGCCGCAGACAAGAGCTCAGTCCTTTGTTCCTTCAGCAAATACATATTGAACATGTACTCACAAGAGACTCCTAACCCAGGCTTTAGGAAGTTTAGGCTTCCCTGAAATTTACAATGGTTACCTACTTGCATGATACGCTGGTGCTGTAGTTGTATAAACATCATGGGAGTAGCCAACCAGTAAGGCCCACTCCATGAGATGGCATCCATGTCTGACTCTGCTGGGGTGGTCAAGGCCCTGAGACTAGACAGGCCATGAATTGGGGAAAACCAAATATTGTTGTCCCGATAAAGGAAGATAGCAATAAAATAGCTCCCAAGGACGTTCTGCTATACCCATGGATAAGTGTCTCACTCAGCCATTATCAGAGAAGCTTCCTTCTGGGGTATGTGGGAACTAATGCAAAGACCCACAATTAGACAAAGTGAGAGACAAGAGACCTTGTAATACTCAGTCCCAGATGGGATGTCTTCATCAAACCTCGTATCTCAGGACTCAGGAACCTGTGCAGAAAAAGAAACAGAAAGATAGCAAGAGCCAGAGCAGATGGGTAACCAAAGCAAACCGTGTCTTCCTGCTATGCAGGATGGAGCACACATGAATCCAGAGACTGTGGCAATGTGCACCGGGTCTCCAGAGTCCAAATCAGATGGATTCCAATGCTAAGAAGGGGAATCAGACATGAGCTCCCATTCCTCCCCAAGAAGCTACCTCTAGTCGACACCCACTTGCAAAGGAAAAAATAATTTTCTCCAATTGATTGGAGTATACAAACCACACTAAAGAGCAGGCCCCACGCCCGACAGTAGATAGCCAATACAAAAATGAACTCAATGGTACTTTTGGGGGATATTTTTGTTTCATATTGCTCTGTTTGGGTTATTTTAAAATTTTACTTGTCTTTTGGTTGTGTGTTGTGGTTTCCAATTTTCTGTTTATATGGATTGTGTTTGTATGTGTTTTTTGTGCTTTTTCTTTGCTTTTTATCTGTTTTCTTTTTTTGCCTGTTTTTGTTTGCCTGTTTGTTATCTAAGAGAGAGAGAGAGAGAGAGAGAGAGAGAGAGAGAGA
>NW_004949114.1:5792949-5799376 GCF_000317375.1 Microtus ochrogaster
AGAGAGAGACAGAGAGAGAGAGAGAGAGAGAAAGAGAGAGAGATCAGGGAGTTGAAAGGGTAGAGAGGATTTGTGAGATGATGAGGGATGGAAAATATGATCAAAATATATTATATGAAAAATTATTTTCAATTTTAAAAGTTTTTGTTTAATCCCAATTCTTGAGTAACTAGTGGAAGACTTGAAAGCCCTTTGAGCTAATTCATGTTTTAGAACACTTATTCTGGAGGGTGGTCACTGGATTATTTATTTAAAGAATGGCAAGATTGGAAGCAAGTACAGGTCACTCAGAGTGGCAAGAGAGAGGACATTCAGAGGGTCAAGAAAGCATTCAGACACAAAGTTGACAGGAGGTTATGGTATATTGGCTTGGTAAACACCGGAGAGTGGATTTCAGGGTCGTTATCAGGTTCCTGTTCAGTGCTCAGTGGTGAACTGTAATGAACACAGAAATGGACAGAAAAGAAGAGAGCCCAGACTTGGGAAGGACGGGCAGTCCACTTTGAACATGTTGAAACCTGTAGAACCAGCTTCCCCTCCTCCTACATGAGAGCTAAGCCATGGCTGCCCAGGCCTCCTTTGTGATTACTTCCTCTGTCTTCCATGCACTGGAGAGTGGGCATCTGCCCAGGATGCTACTAACAGACTACAACAAAGAAGAGCACAGGCAACTCCTGACTTGTTAAGAAAACACCACTTCTAGATCTCCACCTCTTCTTCCTTCTGCTATTTGGAATGGTAATAATCATATGACCTGGAGAATGGCAAAGCTTCCACTAGACTGGGGCCCCAGGTGCCAGAACTATCCACTCACTTAAACGTTTGTCTTGTTTATCGAATAGATCAATATGCTTATTTTTCTTTATGATGTCAAACTTTAGAGTGCTTTGTTACAGCAACTTAGCCTACTTCATACAATATCCAAGTAGAGACATGGTCAGTCCAGTATATTAGTTTAAAGTCAGGAAAGCAGGGGAGCTATCTGTTATAATCAAATGGTGCCAAGGTCAAAGCCAGGGACCTGAATGAGTATCTCATAAAACCTACGCATAAAATCTATAAATGAAAACAGAGAAGACTTGAGATGCTACAAAGAAATACAGTCTTTGAAAGTATGCAGAAAAGGAAGAGGGGGTGCAAAATACACTTCTGAGAATAACGTCCGAGTTAGAGGACGGTGGCATTGCACAAGCAGAGAGGATGAACTGTCATAACCCTGTCAGAGGGAACTTCAGTGAGAATATGGGAGATGAGGGGCCCCGGAACACAAGGCCAAGCTCTAAGCCAGAGTTGTAACCTCTTCCCACTGCAAGAGCATCTGGAAAAGAAGTGCTGAAGGGGTAAGCTTCTAGCGGTGTCATTGGTGACTAAGAAATTACCATTATTTTCCCTGAAAGTGGAGTGGAATTGGTGCTTGGCACAGCTTTTGAAAAGTGGTGATAGTTTAGAAAAATCACAAGGATGGGAAAACTTTGGAGCCGAAGCTTAAGTGGAACAATTTCCTCTGGTGTAGATAATAGGAGTAGATGCTAACACAGGTTTAAAATGGAGATTCTGTGTAGCACGGGTAGAGTAAGGGGTACCAGTAAAAACCTGCAAGCTAGAAGAGAGAAAAATGCTGAGGCTCTTTACTGCTTGGATCATTGGATTCATGGGAATTCTACACCAGGCCTGCAGCTCTGTTTAAGGCAAAGCTGACACCATCACTATTCCTTCTAAATCCTATTCTGTGTTTGGATCTATATATTTTACCAATGAAAGGAATTTACATGAGATTTGGAAGTTGGGAGCAGAGAAGTTATTTTCCCAGACACAGTGGCTTCTAGAACTTCTCCACAATGATTATTTTCTATAAATGCTCTGAGACCAACCTGAGTCTCATAACCCTTACACTCACATGAGCTCTGATTCCTACATCAAATCACTTATCCTAGTGGTTAATCATTTCCTGTTTGAGGCTGAACTTGATACATCAGGCTTAATGTTGACTTTGAAGAATAAAGAAACACAGTCTATTTACACTGACCGCCTCTCAACTCTTGTTTTCCTTGGCAAAGCTGTTTGGCAGATACACTACAGCTCTGGATTCTTAGGTCCTGCCACCTACAGTGCTTCCTGCATTCTTGTGAGTCGGTTTCTTGGGTGTCATCATTCCCACAGTGTCCTGCATAATTGGGTACTGTCACCTCAGACTAAACCTCTGCGTTCTTGGCAGCACTCTTGACCAGAATACCAGGCAATGGAGGTAGGATCTTGTGCATCATAGGGCTGGCCTGTCCTTGTTCGTACCTCCTAAATTGTGGTTCACCATGACCCAACCATTGTTTAGAAGACAACATAGTTTCTTTCTATAGCACTTGGAGTCTCATGTCTCAGGTGGTACAAGTTCCAAGGCAACTATGTACACAGAGTAAGTTTTTCACATTCTTAGGATGTGACAGAATTGAGACAGAAAACTTAGTTTAACAGACAAGCTCTATTTAGTCTGGACTATACAGTAGGGACCTGATTTGCCTGGGCTGTATAGAACCTGGGCTTCAGAATTCTCATTAGCAACCAGTTCTTGTGACCAATAGAGTAGACGCTATGGCCAGAGTAGCAGAAGTTAAGCATTGGTTGACCTTGGAGTAAGCGAACACTCCTACATGCAAAATAGAGATGACAGAAGATTAAAGGGATAGTATATTTAAAGTACTATTTATAGTTCTACTTTCAAAAATGTCTTTAGAAGCTCTGTATTAATGTCTAATTTCTATTCTTGGTCATTCTCTCACTGACATTCTGTTTCCTCTCAGAATGGAGAAATAGGAGTAGTTTAGTCATTCGCCACCCTGACCTCCACCCCGTGTGCAAAAATACTACAAAACAGCTTTCGCTTGTGCTTGAGAAAAGTCATCCTTGGACTGGCTTATATCCCTAAACGTTCCTGCTCAAGGGACCCCTCAGAAGAACTTCTCCCCTTTGCAGCTACAGTGACTCCTTGTCATCCTTTCCTCGCATCAAACAGCTCTTACCATAGGGCCCTTGATGCTTTCTTTTTCTGTTGAGCCTCACTGCCAGAGTCTTTTTGCTCAGATAGCACCTTCTCATTTAGAATTTTCCTGATCCTGCCCCATATAAAATAGCCTTCTCTCCAGCCCATCATCCTTATCCTGCTTTATTTTACACCACAGATCTCTCTCTTAACATATATTTACTCATCCAGTCTCCATTTCCCCTCATTTCCATCCCTAATGGAAGATATCTGTCTTTGCACATTGTTGGGGAAAAGGTCATCCATATAATTCATAAAACAACACAATCAGACACATAGGCATATCTACTATTTGTGTCTCTTTCTCGTACATATATATTTGTATAGAGAGAGAGGGAGAGGGAGAGAAGGTTTGCCATGGAACAAACCAAGGACTTTTATATACTTGGTAAATGTTCTAGCATGGAGTTACACCCTCAACTCTTGATTCTTCCATTGAAAAACATCACATATCATTTTTAAAAGTAGTAGTACATGCTTCTCAAATAAGGCAAAATAATTACTGTCATATGAAAACAAAACAAAATCATTTGTATATAGATGTAAAGTTATAAAATAAATAATACCGACAGGCAGATAGAGTTGGGATGATTCAAAATTTCATGTGTCCAGGTTTAATATTACTGACCTGAACTGTATATACAGCCCCTTAGAAATCCTTCTACCTAGTTTTTCTTTACTCCTATAGTGATCCATCTCATAGTGATTCAAGCTCTGTAGAGGAAGATGACAGATAGTTCTTTAGAGTGCAGGAATGCCCACAGACTGGGAGGTATTCTGCATCTGAATCTGGAGACATATCTATATAGATTGTCAATCAACCAATAGATAGTGTCTGTATCAATATTAGCAAAATCATTGGTAGGCTTTTCTCAAACTACCCTAAAATTGATTAAAATAGTCATGTTATTGATGTAGATGAGTCTTTTGTCTGTGTGTTAATTTCATTTGTTAATAAGGAAACTGCTTTGGCCTTTTGATAGGGCAGAATTTAGATAGGCCAAACAGAATTCTGGGAGGAAGAAGGCCAGTTGTCATGATTCTCCAACCTGAGACAGATATAGGCTAGAATCTTTCTCTGTAAGCCACCACCTTGTGGTGCTACACAGATTATTAGAAATGGGTTAAGCAAGATATCAGAGTTAGCCAAGAAGAGCCTAGATATAATGGGCCAGGCAGTGTTTAAATGAACACAGTTTGTGTATTGTTATTTAGGGTGTAAAGCTAGCCATGCGGGAGCAGGGAAGGACGAAAAGCAGGCCTGCTCAACCCATCAATACATGTCATGGCTCTTGACATGGCACCTGTTAATTTCAGAGACAGAAGCCATGCCATCTGGAAGTGTTTAAAGGCCTGAAACACTGACAGACACAAACTATGAAATATCACTTCCTATTCCTACTAATAAGTTGACATGAAGTTAGTGGTTTAGAAACCACAGTTTTTTTTCTCTTTCTGTTTTGAAGGTTAGATGTTTTGAATCTGTTTTACAAGGTGAATCGCTAAGGAGAAGGGAAGGAGGTAGGAATCAAACTCTGGTCCTGTGCACGATAGGTAACTGCTATACGACTTCTACAAGGTGAGCAGTGCTGTCAGGCTATAATCTGGGAGGTTCTAGCCCAGTTCTTTGTCTTCTCTGGCTTTTAGAGGTGACCCATATCCTTGGCCATGAGGCCATCATCTCAGTTCCTCTCTGACTTTGACCCTCTTTTCTACCTTTTATAAGGTCCCTTTTGATTCCAGCCAGCCCGTGCAGACAACCTCATACCTTCCACAGTTACAGATTCTTAATACACATGTATAGTTGCTTTACCCATGCTAAGTCCTGTAACTCATAAGTTCCAGTCATTAGGAAGCAGGCATCTCTGAAAAACCATTATTCTGTCTACCATAATGACCCAATTTAGATAAATAAGCATACAGTTCTAATAACAAGGAACTTCAAGCCAGAAGTCATAGGTTGGACTGTGTTTATATGACCTTAGGTAATTCCCCTGGCCTCTTTTAACCCATTTCCTCAGACAGAATGAAAATAATATCTCAAGGACCAACTGAAATAATTATATAAACACACTTTGTCAACCAGAAGCTATCAAAACTTGGTTTGGTTCTGCTCAACAAATATCTCCTTATCTCATATTACACTCCTAGCATGTGTAAACACTAAAATATCAGTGTCAAGAAAGGTTCTAAAAGACCTGTAGCCAAAATTATTAGTTTCTAGATAGTCTCCGACTTATAATAGGTTGACTTAGGATTTTTTGACTCTAAGATTGTTTAAGAAAAATACTAATTTAGTAGAAGTTGAACTTTAAGCTTTGCTCTTTCGCTATATAGCATTAGGTGGTATAGCATGAGACTGGGTGGTGGTAGTAAGTCAGGCGCATCAGAGAGTGAGCAGCAAATACTCCGCTGTGCAAGCTATGGTTCTCAGCACTTCAGGTGTATTAAACACTAACTCGACTGTATTTCCCACTTACGAAGGACTATCAGAACACAACTTAAAGAGTATACATAATATAATCACCAAAACAACATGAGCATATACAAAGACAGCAGATAAAAGAGCAGCTTCTTTAAGGAAGAAAAAAGTATAAAGATTTCACAGAGCCAAGTGAAGACCTGAACAATGTCTAGAGTCATGAATAACTTCTCAGAAAGATTGAAGAAAGGTTATTCTAGGCAGAAAAACACCGTACAGAGGCAGAGGTGTGCAACAGCACTGTATATCTAGAGGATCACACGGGGCTTTAATACTAGCCTTTCCGTGTGAAGCATTTCTCCAGACTCCAGGAGTTAATCCTGGAGCCAGGATTAGCCTCAGCACACTCACACAAGCAGCTGGAGGCTAGCTCTTTGTTCTCCAACAAGTGCTCATGACTAGCGTTGGCAGCACATGAGACAAGGGAGGCATTCCAGGCCTATGCACCGCTGTCACATGGGTTGATCCTCTTACAACTAAAACTGCCAGCTGGAAAAGGTCCCAGTTGTGTCACTACCCACGGGCCCCAAGAGCTAAATGTTATTTCAGCTCTTGAGGAAGGGCAAGCAGCTTCTAATCCTTTAATGGAACAATTCAAATCCACTAATTACCAAGCGCCTCCTCAGCTCCTGTGTCGACTAAGTCACACACTCAGGCAACATGGTAAACGACCACATTTTCAAAGCTGGAGAACAGGGATTTGCAAAATACATTAAAAACAGGTATTTAACAAATCAAATATTTTCTCCCTCATGGCAATGGCTCCATCCTACTCTCCCCAGATCTTCTCATCCACTCAGTCTCCTCTGCACATAAGAGTCAGTAAGAGCCACTGAGATGGCCCGGCAGACCAAAGCCCACAGGTAAGAGCCACTGAGATGGCCCGGCAGACCAAAGCCCACACCTCTGCA
>NW_004949114.1:5799476-5825866 GCF_000317375.1 Microtus ochrogaster
GAGCCACTGAGATGGCCCGGCAGACCAAAGCCCACACCTCTGCACATAGGAGTCAGTAGGAGCCACTGAGACGGCCTGGCAGACCAAAGCCCACAGGTTTATCTGTTTGCCTGTTACCTGGTATTTTGTCACAGCAATGAGGAATGTAACTAACACAGTCTGCTGCTGTAAATGCTATCATGTAAGCAGAGTAAAGGGGAACATCAAAAGTTAAAGACTGTACGACTCTCAAAGTCGTACTAATTTATATAGGCCTATTGAGTTTATAGAAAAGTTGTAGGCTTTGTTCCCATTTTACCCCCATATTTGCTCCCCCACGATGAGCAAAACCCCCATTTTGTAGATAAGGTAGATGAATAGAGCTGTGTGATTTATTCAGAACTCTCTCAAAAGGGCACGGGCAAAACAATTACCTCCCTGGTTTGTTCATTCATTAATTCTACAAATATATTTCGTACCTATAATGTGTCAAGAACTGCCCTGGTATTTGGAAGACAGCAGCAAATGAAATGGGCAGAGGGTCATAGACCCTATGTGCTGGTTAAAGGTAGAGATAATGTCAGACTATGTAAATTATATTATATGTTAGTGAGTGCTTTGAACAACATAGAGCAAGGCCTAGAGAAAATTGGCATTCTAGAAAGAATATGTGATGCTAAGTCAGAGGTATTTCTATGAAGGCAATGTCTTCAATTTAAATTTCTTTTGCCGAATGTGACATTTAGATTGGTATTTAACCTTTTTTTTTTTTTTGCAGAGTTCCACAAACTTGGACAAATAAATAGCTATGAAAAGGTCCCCCTAAAGTGTTTCTATGCCCTTTTATAGAAAGTCTTTATCTCTACTCTTAAATCCAGGCTCTGGCAACCAGTCGCTCTGATTTGTCCATAAGGCTCTGCTTTTTCCAGAATGTCATATGAATGAAATTGTACAGAGAAAAATCTTCCGAAACTGATTTTCACTTAGCATGATTTATCTGAGACTCATTTTATTGCATAGCCGGATAACATACCTCACATTTTGCTTACTAGGAGAAGAACATTAGGAAATTTGCTGGTAATTGATGATTATAAGAAAAGCTTCTATAAACATTTACACGCAGGTCTTCATTTAAATGTAAGTTTTTACTTCACTGGATGGACTAGCATGTTGTTTCTAGTTAGACCATACATATATTTACCTTTGAAAGAACTCATTTTTCCAAAGCAGTTACAATGTGGGATTCCCCTCTATATGCTGTGAATATGTGTCATTACCATTGATTAATAAAAAAAATCTGCTTTGGCAGGGAAGAATAGAGCTAAGTGGGAAAACTAAACTGAATTCTGGGAGAAAGAAGTCATAGTCAGAGAGACACCATGTATTATCGAAAGAGAAAGATGCCAGAACCTTACTGGTAAGCCACAACCTCGTGATACACAGATGAATAGAAAAGGGTTAATATGTAAGAGCAGCAAGAAATATGCCTAAGCTATCAGTCAAACAGTGTTGCAATTAATATAGTTTTGTGTGATTATTTGGGTCTGGGCAGCTGGGAAACAAAAGTATAGTCTCTGTTTACATAATGGCTCCCAACATCTGGCAACATACATCCACATAAAGCCTAAGAAAGCAAAAGTGGCAGGGGGTCGAGGGGGTAAGATGGGAGGAGACTTCTAGACCCACAGAAGCAAAAATCAACTGGAGCTTCTTGGTAGCATCATATTTCCAGATATGACTCTGTTTTCTGACAGAGAGCAGAGGGGCAGCTCCTTTAAGAGAGGCTTCTCAATTCCTCTTTAGCGGTAAAACCCTTGCAGGTTTTTTTTTTTTTTTTGGTTTTTCGAGACAGGGTTTCTCTGTGGCTTTGGAGCCTGTCCTGGAACTAGCTCTTGTAGACCAGGCTGGTCTCGAACTCACAAAGATCCGCCTGCCTCTGCCTCCCGAGTGCTGGGATTAAAGGCGTGCGCCACCACCGCCCGGCTACCCTTGCAGGTTTTTAAAGAGGCTCTGCCACCAAACACTTAAATGGTGTTAATGAACAGCCAGAGGCTTGGTTTTTCATGGTGGCAGGAACCTTGAAACTCTACAGACTTGAGGCAATAAACATAGCTCCTGTCAGTACCTCCACCATGAAGCTAGACTCTCAGAAAGCGAAGGAACAGCGTGGAGCCAGCTGGCAAAGCCACAGTTTTAATCCCAGCCATGCTGCTTAGCAGATTTATGACTCATGTGCTCAAAAAAAGATAGACACACACAGTAAAGACAGATTCCAACAACAAAAAGGATAGAGAAAGAGTCCTTAAAAAAGAAATAGAGTACTCAGGTATGATGGTACCCGCCTTTAATCCCAGCACTTAGGAGGCAGAGGAAGGCGAATCTCCGAGAGTTCAATGCCAGCCAGGTCTACAGAGTAAGATCTAGGCCAACAACACACTGAGAAATCTATCTCAATAAAGCAAAAATTAAAAAATAGAAATAAAATAAAGAGATTAAAAAGCATGTAAAGATGGAAAATATACAAAGAGTCTGGATTATGTATATTATTGTTTTTTCTTTGAATTTTTTAACTGCAGAGAGATATTAAGCTGCTAAGCTAAACCAACCTATATATTTTAAATGTATCTTGACTTTTGAATTTGAGCCTAAGGATATGCTGCTTTGGAAAAGAAGTTCTGTTTTTGTTTCCATAGAAGATGAGAACCTATGGATTCCTTTCAGTTTAATGCGGTTTGACAGAACAAAACTCCCCAAAAGGTCTCCACGAATCCTAAAAATACTTCACCCAACAAACAGCAGGAAGCAGTTTAGAGAAAACTGCCCCAATTCCCAAAATGATTGTTTATAAATGTTTGTTTTATTTAAAAGAGATTGGGTATAAATGGTTAAATGGTCACAGTCAATCTCTCTCTAAAAAAGGGGGGAAAGAATATAGAAATGAATACTTTACATAGCTATGGACTTTGGTTTAGTGATACAAATTTAAGATCATTTTTGTTATATATATATATATATATACATATATATATTTCTAGTCTTGTAAGGTATTATGTTTATACAGCTCATTTAAAAATTAATGTATAATTAAGAAATACTGATTAATAGATAATAATCAATAATAGTCAAGCTGTACACATGTTAGTTAGGTTTTCTAGATATACAAAGATATATTTCAGATGGATAGGTATTTTTCAAATCATTCAATGACCTACAGAATATGGCATTTAAAGTATTTTAAGAACTTAGACTTTTCTCAACAGTGAGACACGTCTGCTTCTGGCAGGACCAGTTACTTCAGAGAAGCTGATGGGCATTGAAGAAACTCATTATGAAATTTGCCTTCAATGTGACAAGGCTAGCCATTTGGGCAAGAAACTGCTCTTGCATGGACTTCTTAATGGTATGATGTATAAACTGGACATGCAGGACCCACAGAAAATGACTGCTGAACTTGCCTAAAGAAGGTGAGACAGTCCTTCAGCATCCCTGTTTCATGAAAGAGTCTGCCAGCCATTCTGAAGGACACAAGAAAAAGTGACTGACAAACTGCCAATATAGGTAAAACAGTCTTTCAAAGTTCCTGCTTCATAGAAAAGTCTGCCAGATACTATGGGCCAGTAGGCTGAAGATTGGATGCCCCAATGTTTTACAGAAGAACTTTGGGTGACTGTACAGGCAGTGAGATGTCTCTGTCAATTCTAGATTTTTGGAAGTTGCTTACAATGCACTACCTATGTTTACTTAGATAATATTATATTCTTTTGGGGTCTTTGATAGAGTTGAAGACTGATAGTTACAATTATAGTTTTTATTAGTTATGATAAAAGATAAATTAAATATATGGAACTTTTTAGAAACAAATAGCCTAAATATTATAAGTATAATTCTTTCTTGATATCTGTTTTATTATATGTAATTTTACTATATTAAATTTAAAACCTTCCTTTTTATTTAGACAGAAAAGGGGAAGTGATGGAGGATTCCCCTCTGTATGCTGTGAATAGGTTTTATTACCATCAGTTAATAAAGAAGCTTCTTTGGCCTATAACAGGGCAGAATGTAGGTAGGCAGGAAAACTGAACTGAATACAGGGAGAAAAAAAAAGGCAGTGTCAGGGAAACACCATGTAGCTGCCAAAGGAGAAAGATGCCAGAACCTTATGAGTAAGTTATAGCCTTGTGGCAATACACAGATAATTATAAATGGGTTAATTTAAGATGTAAAACTATCTAGAAATATGCCTAATCCATTGGCCAAACAGTTCTGTAATTAATATAGTTTTATGTGTTTATTCAGGTCTGGGTGGCCAGGAAACAAAAGTACAGTCTCCGTTTACACAGATGCACCTTCCTTCACTCCCAGAGTGTAGGTCCCCTGCATCTCCTTTGTTCTTGGTACTACCAATGTAATAATTTTAAAAGTTATTCTGAGTTTGTAAATGTTATCTCCTTTTGGTTTTAGTTTGCATTTTTCTAGAGGTTAATAATGTTTGCCATATTTTCACATGTTCATTTAGCATTAATCTTTCTTTTAGTGAACTACAGTAATGATCAGCCTGGCAAAACTGCGTGCTCATGGGTATATTAGTGACACATATATTATGAGAGTATCCACCCACTTTCTGATTGGATTTAAGGCTTGTTCCATAAGAGGAAGCACACATCTGACACTGCAAATATGGCCAAGAATCAGGCCCCCAAAAGTGAACCTACCACCATTATTTTGTTAAATGGACATTGTATCAAACGCTCTCTCAATTCATATCTCTCTATCCACAGCTCTCAGTCCTCATCAGAAGTTTCTTTGTGTAGTGAATGGCAGTTAACAACAACAAAAACAAAAAACTCACAAGTGGTCAAAGGGCAGAAAATAATGTCTGTAGAATTCTCATTGAACCACAAATGATTCTCTCCTCCCCTGCCCAGTGCTCAGGATCCAACTCAGAGGAGCAAATGGAAGGATTGTAAGACCCAAAGGCTGCAGAAGACTGGAACAAACCAGTGTCTCTGGACATGACAGAACTGTCATACCCATGAACTCCCAGCAACTGTGGCTCTGGCACAAGCTCCAGCCAGTCAACATGTTAGCATGGAAGGAGCAGATCCCTCACCTCTAAGGAGCTATGGCAGGAGATGGCTTCCCGAGGCAGGAAAGCCAGTTTTTTTCAATGTGCAGGCACTGGCTGGTAGGCCACACTCCAGGAGAGTACCCCACACATCCAGAAGCACATGAGCAGAAAAATATGGACTCAGTGGGTTATGTAAAAAAGATGTGAGGTTGGTGAAAGAAAATGGGGGAGGTAGAGAGGTGTTGTTGGAAATGAACAGAGTTGGGGACAGCAGTAGGGGGTGAATATCAAAACACATTGTGTGGCATTATCAAATAATTAATAAAACATTTTATAAGTCACTCTATAGGTTTATAAATGGCATATCCTGGTGTTGACTTACATTTCCCTGGGGACTGATAATGTAGGCATCTTTTCACATGTTCATTTACCATCAGCATATCTTTTATAGCAAAGTATCTATCCATTCAAAAATTTCCCCCATTTCCCCCAGAGTTATTTCTCTCATTAAAAGTTATTTGTGTGATATATATTTTGTTTGTACATGTTTGTTGGATGCATGTAGAGTGTGTATATATGGAAATGAGAGGTTGACATCAACTTGATATGCCATGTTTTGTTGATATTTGTTGGAGACCTGCCTGTTATAAAAAAAAAACAGAAAGGAAAGAAGGAATGGATTGGGAGGTAGGAACAAAAAAAGAGTTTGAGGGAGCTGGGAGAAGAGGAAGAAGGAGGTGAAACTGCAGCCAGGACATAAAATAAATAAATTCATTAAAAATAAAAATAAAAGCAATAAAAACAGTTTAAAATTAATTAAAATTTTAATTATTGATAGTATTTGGAAATATGATTGACTTTTAAATGCTGATTTTATATCCCAGGGCTTAGATAAACTCACTTATTATTAGTTCTAAGAGGTCTTTTGGTTGCTTTTGTGTGGTAGTGTCTTTGGAATTTTTCACAGCAGTGATGATGATTTTCTAGCCTACAGCCTTGCCACATTGGCTACCAGCTCCACGAGGATGCTGGCCATGGGCGAGGGAGATGCATGCTTTCAATTGGAAAGGCAGAACTCGCAGCCTTTTATCTTTCAGTAAGGTGCCAGCTACGGGAATGTTGTAGATGCCTGCTTTCAGGTTGAAAAAGTTACTTTCTATCCCATTTTAGCCTAGAAAACTTTTTTAACTGCACATGGATGTTTAATTTAATCAATGACTCTTTTACATCATTAATGTACACTAGTTTTTTTTATATGATGAAGCACCTTGATAGATTTGCAATGTGTACCCATCCTAATATTCCAAAAATAAACTAGTTGATCATTACATACAGCACATCTAAATACATTATTATATAGGATTTAATACATTTTCATTAGGAATTTTGTTACCTCACTACATGGCACACACTTGTAATCCTAGCCTTCAGGATATAGAATAGGATGACCAGAAATTCAAGGCCAGCATTTGCTACCCAGTGAGTTGAGGCCAGCCTGAGTTACATGAGACTTTAACATACCAAGTTGCAGTAAGACTAAACACCACCCCCATGTATTAAGGCTGGTCAAGGCGATCCAGTATGAGGAGTATGGTCCCTAAAGCCAGTAAAAGAGTTGGAGACAGCCCCTGTTTCCATTGTTAGGAGTCTCATAAGAGGACCAAGGTATATAATGTAACATATATGTAGAGGGCCCAGGTCAGTTCTATGCAGACTCCATGGTTGTCAGTTCAGTGTCTGTGAGCCCCCATGAATCCAGATTAGTTATTTTGAGTTTTCTTGTGGCGTCTTTAACCCCTCTGGTTCTTACAATCCCTTCTTTTCCTCTTCTGTGGGATTCTGGAACTTCGCCTAATGTTTGCCTGTTGGTCTGCATCTGTTTCCATCAGTTGCTGAATAAAGCCTCTCTGATGACAATTGGGCTTGGCACCAATATGGTCACAGGAGATGTCCAGTTCAGGCTACATATTCGTTATTGCTGGAAGTCTTAGCTGGGGTCATCCTTGTAGATTCCCTTGTGCCGGGTACTTTGAGATTCCACCGTACACCTGCCAGAATGACTAAAACAAAGACATAGAGACAACTCATGCTGGAAGAGTTTAATTTCTATTTTCCTTCCCTAAATATTTGGCAGTGTTCACCAATGAAGCCTTATGGGCCTAAATGTCTCTTTGTGGCAATTTGTTAAAACTGTATGTTTTAATTACATATTTAACTGATTTGATAGACACAAGGCTGTTCAGCTTAGTAATTTCTTTGTACTTGATTCTATTGTGGATTGACAAATCAGAGTTGCTTATGTCATTCCTTTTTGAGTAACCTTTAGCAGTTAGCATCTTTCAAGGAATTTATCCATTTTACCTAGCCTGTGAAAACTATTGGCATAAAGTTATCTTTAATTCCTCTTTGTCATCTTTTTAAAGTATATAGACTACATCATGCCTCTTTTGCATCCTTAATATTAGAAGTTTGTCATCTCCTTTTATCTCTAATAAGTCTAACTGGTCTTTCAATTTAATTTATCTCTGCCAAGAACCAAATTCCAGTTTTATTTCTTTTCTCCACTACTTTCTATTTTCAAGAATTATTCTGTTATCTTTATTAGTCCTTCCATTTTTACATTTAAAATTTTCTTCCCTTTATTTCTAGTTTCTTGGACTGAAAGGATACATTATTGACACCACCCCATCTCCCCCTTTAGTTATTTGTCAACTTTGTGCAATATGTTTTGGTCCAAGTTACCACTGCCCCAACTTCTCTTAGATCCAGCCCCTTCCATGCCCAACTTTGTGTTCTCTGTCTTGTGTGTTTGTTTGTTTGTCCAGTTTGGGGCATACACTCCTGAATGTGTTAGGTATTCTGTTGTACTCTAGTTGACCTACAAGTGGGGACACTTAGACGTGGCTCACCTCTTCCCATCAGTCATCCATTTCCAATAGCCCCTAGCTATGGTGACATTTCATATCCACCCCCATCGTCACATTGATATTTGAATCTGGCTGGAGCCTTCACAAAGCTCATGCATGATGTCAGAACCACTGTGGGTTCATTTGTCTGTGCCCTGCTCTACCTGGAGGACAGCATTTCCCTTTTCTCATCACCATATCTGGCTCTTATTCTCATTTCTGCCCTACTTTCACAGTGGTCCCTGAACCTTGGAAGGAGAGGATGGAGTTTAGATGATCCATTTAGAGCTGAGCATCCTATAGGCTCTCATTCTTTGCACCATGGTCAGTTGTGGGTCTCTGTCTTAATCACTACTTACTGCAACAGAAGCTTTCCTAATGAGGGTTGAGAGATGACTGATCTATGGGTATAACAAGTCATTAGAAGTATATTTAAATATATCAATTTAGTAGAATAATAGTAATAAGTTTTGTCCTGGAGCCTATTAATTGTCTAGTCACAGGTTCCTGGCCCAACAATGCTGCTAAAAATGGGTTTTCTTGTGCAAGGCAACATAAGTCTAAACAGAAAGTGGTTGGTTACTCCCATAATATTTTTAAAAGTATGTAACTATTTAATAATATCAAATAAATATAAATTTTTGATAATTAATATAAGCTATACATTGAAGCAATATATAAAGAGATATAAACTACATAGTCTTTCTTTTAAAAATTTAAGAAAAAGGTTTGAGAAACTGAGCTGAAACCTGACCTACAAGACAAGGTTAGCTTGAGTTAGTTTATCTTTCTTACCCTTGTGCTGTCCTCACAGGAACAGCTCAGTCTTAGGAACACAGAGGCAGCAGGATGCATGAGGAATTTAAGGAACAGGATCTGGTGGATGCAAGAGATCAGGTAGATACACTTTTCTTTAAAAGTCAATGAGCACAACCCAAGCCAGAGATCTCTGCAGGACTAGGACCAAGCCAGGGACCTTCATGGGAACAGGCCTGAGACAGCGACCTCCTCTGGAGCAGGCCTGAGGCAGTGACCTCGACAGGAGCAGGTACAAAGGAGTGACCCCTAAGGGATCAGGCCCAAGCCAGAGACCTCTGTGGTACTGGGACCAGGCCAGGGACATTTGTGAAAACAAGCCTGAGGCAGGGTCCTCTACTAGAGCAGGCCCAAAGCAGCAACCTCCATAGGAGCAGGTACAAGAGAGCCACTGCTAAAGGAGCAGGCCTGAGCCAGAGACCTCTGTGGAAGAAATCAACAAATCCCTTAAAGAAAACCAAGAAAAAGCAATCAAACAGATGAAAGAAACTATTCAGGACTTGAAAACCAAAATAGAGACAATAAAGAAAATACAAACCAAGGGAACTATAGAAATGGAAATTATGAGAAAATGACCAGAAACCACAAATACAAGCATAAATAGCAGAATACAAGCAATAGATGAGAGAAGCTCAAGTGATGAAGAAACAATAGAGGAAATGAATATTAGTAAAAAAAAATCTAAATCTACCAAAAGCTTAACACAAAATATCCAGGAAATATGGGGCACCATGAAAAGACCAAACCTAAGAATAATATGAATAGAAGATGGGGAGGAAGTCCAACTCAAAAACACAGAAAATATAATAAACTGGACCTCCTGAAACCGAAAAGTTTCTGCAAAGCAAAGGCCAAAGTCAACAAGATAAAAAGCCTACAGAATGGGGAAAGATATTCACCAACCCCACATTGGACAGAGGTCTGATCTATAAAATATACAAAGAACTCAAGAAATTGGTCATCCAAAGAACAAATAATATAATAAAGAATGGGGAACAGTGTAGTAGGAGGCCGCTTGTTCATTTCCTGGCCGCCCAGATTCCCAAATCATACAGAAACTATATTAATTAAAACATTGCTTGGGCGATAGCTTAAGCATATTGCTAGCTAGCTCTTATATCTTTGGTTAACCCATTTCCATTAGTTTATATTTTACCATAAGGCTTATGGCCTACCAGCAAGGTTCCAGATAGCAGCTCGTGTCTTGCCCCTCTGGCAGCTACATGGCATCTCTTGACTCTGCCTTCTTTCTCCCAGCAATCAGTTTAGTTTTCCCTGCCTAGCTCTGTTCTGCCCTACTATAGGCTCAAAGCAGTGTCTTTATTCATTAACCAATAAAAGTAGCAGATATACAGAAGGACTTCCCAAATCAGTACAGACCTAAACAGAGAACTCTCAACAGAGAAATCTAAAATGGCTGAAAGACACTTTTAAGGAAATGATCAACATCTTTAGCCATCAGAGAAATACAAATCAAAACAACTCTGAGAGTCCATCTTAATCTGCAAGACTGGCCAAGATCAAAAACACTGATGACAACTTATACTGGAGAGGATGTGGGGTAAAGGCAACTCTCCTCCATTGCTGGTAGGAATACAAACTGGTACTGCCACTTTGGATATTGGTATGGCAATTTCTCAGAAAATTAGGAAACACCCTAACTCAGGACCCAGCAATATCACTTTTGGGTATATACCCAAAGGATGCTCAATTGTACCAAAAGGACATGTACTCAACTATGTTCATAGCAACATTGTTTGTCATATCCAGAATGTGGAAACAACCTAAATGCCTCTCAACTGAAGAATGGATAAGGAAAATGTGGTACATTTATACAATGGAGTACTACACAGCAGAAAAAAGTAATGGCACCTTGAAATTTGTGGGCAAATGGATAGATCTAGAAAACGTCATATTGAGTGAGGTAACCCAGACCCGGAAAGGCAAATATCATATGTACTTACTCATAACTCCCTTGTACCTGTTCCTGTGGAGGTGGTTGCCTCAGACACGCTCTGGTTGAGGTCACTGGCTCAAGTCTGCTCCTGTTGAGGTAGCTCGCTGTTGAGGAGCCTTGGGCCTGCTCCAGTTGTTGTAGCTCGCTTAGACCTGCTTCCTCAAAGGTCACTTACTTGTGCCTGGTCCTCCAGTGGTCTCTAGCTCAGGCCTGCTCCCTTGGCAGTTGCTCCCTTGTACCTGCTCCTGCTCCGGTGGAGGTCACTGGCTCAGGCCTGTTCCTGTAGGTGTCCCTGGCTTGGGCCCGGTCCTGCAGAGGTCTCTGCCGCTGGCCTGCTCCCTCAGTGGTGACTCCCTTATACCTGGTCCTGTGGAGGGTGTTACTTTAGGCCTGCTTTGGCAGAGGTCACTGGCTCAAGCCTGCTCCTGTGGAGGTCACTGCCTGTAATTGCCTTGACGGGTTACCTGTCTAGGTTCAGTAACCCGTCTGGCCGTTCAGTTATTCCAGGGTCCCGGAGAGGCGCTATCTGGAAGATATGAGCTAGAAAAGAGGAAGGAGGCTAAGCTGGGGTTCCTGTCAAAGCCTCAGTTTATTAGAGAAGGGGTACAACTTATATAGGGTATGGAGTTGGGGGGTGGGCACAGGGGTCTGAGCTCTTGCCACGTGGTTCATGTTGGTCACGTGGTCCGTGTTGGTCACGTAGGCAGGAGGTTATCTTCAGTCAGGTCACTGTAGGCCAAGAAGTCACGAGTTGCCACACCTAGGGAACTTAGATAGTTTGGAATGTGGGGTGGGTTCTGCAAACTGATATCTCTCCAGATAGCTCTCCATCAGCAAATTTGGGTGTGGGGTAGGCTCTGTCAATAGAACAATTCCTAATATAATTAGGGGTGTGAGGTTCTCTGCAGACTCCCCTAGGGTGATGGTTTCTGCAATGATTTTAGGAGAAAAATTGGCTCCTAACAACTGCCTTGGGCCTGCTCCTTTAGTGATCACTCCCTTGTACCTGCTTTTGCTTCTGTGGAGGTCACTGGCTCAGGCCTGCTCTGGCAGAGGTCACTGGCTTGGGCCTGCTCAGGTGGAGGTCCTAGATTGTTTTTTATTAACTATTAAAGGTTTTTTTTGTCTCTGTAACTATTTCAGTTTCTGTCAGTTCATGTGATATTTAGCATTGCGCTGTCCTATTGATATACTGATCTTGCCTGGGCTTCCTCTACTGTCCTGTTGACCAAGAAATTGTACTAGGCTTTAAGGTTGGGCAATCATAGTGCTTACTTCATTTACCTTCCTTATCATTCAGGAAGTGAAAACTATTGTGGAATTTCCCATTATTTTTAGAAAATAGTTATCAAAAGTTAAGAATTGATCTAACCCATGTTACTCCATCTCTCCAGAAATCCTGAATGCAGTAAATAAACAGAGACAGAAAGGAAAAGAAAGAATAATACCTAAAAATGGCACTTCAGAGCCAGGAAGCTGAGAAGGGAAAGTCCCTAGTCCCCAAGGAGGCCAAGGTAGACATAGGAAAGATAATAACAGGAATAGCAAGAGATGAAAGCAGAGATGTTTAGGCCCTGTCAGGCCTGTGACTTATTTTGAGAAGGGCAGTGGACACTAACAATGTCATTAAATGAGGAATGACATTCCCTACACTCCTGTTTCAGTG
Source organism: Microtus ochrogaster (assembly GCF_000317375.1). Classification (NCBI taxonomy): domain Eukaryota; kingdom Metazoa; phylum Chordata; class Mammalia; order Rodentia; family Cricetidae; genus Microtus; species Microtus ochrogaster. Next base: position 5,811,869 of record NW_004949114.1, read on the forward strand.
TGTTCTACTGTGACACTCACTGTGCTGTGACTCTGGAGAATAAAAACAGGAGCAAGCAAATAAGTTAGAAGTCCAACAGTACCAGCACCAAATGATAGGGTCGAACAAAGATAGAGCAGTAGCAAGGCTAATGCCAATTCTCACCGTAACCTGAAGGACATGGCCCAAAGCAACAGCATTTGCTGACTCTCAGCCTGGGAGAAATGAAAGCCAGATGTCTACAGCGCCAGGGCTCTTTGCACTATGTTGAGTTGTAGTAGTGTGCTGCCGAGAGCAGGGTCTCCAGAGGTCAGAGACATTGAAGATGTGGGTACGTTAACTATTGGATCAGATGCACAGACATACATGGGAACTTTATCTGAGGGCCAAACATTAATTCTTCATTTTATTTTTCTTTCTGCTGGTTGTTGCTCTCACTCTGTTCTTTTTCTGTTTTATTTCTTTTACATTTTTTTCCAATTTCTCTCCTTCTATCCCCCTAATGTTTTTCTTCTATTTCTTCCCTGATCTTTTTTCTACATCTTTTCTGCTCCTAGATAACTTATTTTTATCTTATCCCTTTTATACCTCCTAACACAAAGATTTTTATGCAAGAAAAGATTAACTCACAACCTTAAGTTACATATTTTCCAAAACCAACTTAAAATCTTTACATAAGAATTTCCAATAAGATCATAAATTACATGTTTTTCTTAGAATCCCACAAGTGGTGAAACATTTTTCTTTGTACTAATCTTCCCACCATAACATCATCACCCCAAAGTAATGATTTTTTTTTATAACGGATTAACGAAGTTTTAAGCAAGCTAAGTATATTTTAGCCAGTTCCTTGGTACTGGCAGGCAGATGTTTGTGCATTTAGTGTAACAGAATTCTATTCTTAATTCTACTCTAGAGGAACTTTAAATGAATGGTCAGTTCACCATCTATTTTCTTTTACAAACAATAGGTTCATTTAGCTTTCACAACTTCGTTTCTTCAAGGTGCATACTGAAACCAGTGATTAATTCCGTAAATTACATGACCAAGGAACTCAGGCTTAATTCTGGGTATAGGAACATAATCGGTGTTTTAAAAAACTTTTTTATTATTAAATTTATTTTTTGAAAAACAATCCTTTCTTATTCTAATACCTATCCCAATTCCCACTCCCTCCTCTCCTTCTGTTCTCTCCACCTTACCCTGACCCACTTCTCAGAGAGGGTAAGGCTTCCCACGGGGAGTCAACAAAGTCTAGCACATCATTTTGAGGTGGGATCAAGGTCTTCCCCATTATATCTAGGTTGAGCAAGGTAACCCTCCAAAAAGAATGGGTTTCAAACTGCCAGTCCAATCAGTAGGGATAAATCCTAGACCAGTGGCCTTACAGACTGTCCAAGCTACACAACTCTCACCCACATTCGGTAGGCCTAGTTTGGTCTTATACAGGCTACTCCACAATCATCCAGAGTCAGTGAACTCCCATTAGCTCAGGTAAGCGGTTGCTGTGGGTATTCCCTTTATGGTCATGATCCCTTTGCTTGTATTATTGGTCCTCCCTCTCTTGGACTGATCTCCGCAAGCTTGACCCAGTGCTTCACTGTGGATCTCTGCGTCTGCTACCTTCATTTGCTGTATGCAAATTTTGTTGTTTTTTACAGCTGAGTAGTACTCCATTGTGTAAATGTACCACATTTTCTTTATTCATTCTTCATTTGCTGTATGAAAGTTCTATGATGACAATTAAAGCAGTCATTAATCTGATCAGAGGACAAGGCCAGTTCATGCACCCTCTCCACTATTGCTTAGGGTCTTAATCTGGGGTCGTTCTTGTGGATTATTGAGAATTTCCCAAGTGTCAGATTTCTTGCTAGTCCCATAATGGCTCCCTCAATCAAGATATCCCTTTCCTTCCTCTCCTTTTCTATCCTTCCCCCATCTCAACCATCCCATTCCCTCATGTTCTCCTCATCCTTCCCCTTATCCCCTCTCTCTCCCTTTCAGCCCTCTCTTCTTCCCCTACATACACTCCCAACTTTCTCAGGAGATCTTGTCTAATTCCCCTTCCCAGGGGGATCCATGTATGTTTCTGCTCAGGTTCTCCTTGTTATGTAGCTTCTCTGGGCCTGTGGACTACAGACTCATCATCCTCTACATCTAATGTCCACTTATGAGTGAGAACATCCAATGTTTGTCTTTCTGGGTCTGGGTCACCTCACTTAGGAAAGTTTTTTTTTTTTCTAGTTCATCATTTGCACGCAAATTTCGTTGTTTTTTACAGCTTAGTACTCCATTGTGTAAATGTACCACATTTTATTTATTCATTCTTCGGTTAAGGAGCACCTAGGTGGTTTCCAGGTTCTGGCTATTACAAATAATGCTGCTGTGAACACAGCTGAGCAAATGTCCTTGTGGTATGAGTGTGCGTCTTTTGTGTACATGCCCAAAAGTGGTATTGCTGGGTCTTGAGGTAGACTGATCCTCAATTTTCTGAGAAACTGCCATACTGATTTCCAAAGTGGTTGTACAATTTGCACTCTTATCAGCAATAGAGGAGTGTTCCCCTTACTCTACATCCTCTCTAGCATAAGCTATCATTGGTGTTTTTATCTTAGCCATTATGACAGGTGTAAGATGGTATCTCAGAGTTGTTTTAATTTGCATTTCCCTGATGGCTAAGGATGCTGAGCAATTCCTTAAGTGTCTTTTGACCATTTTCAGTTCTTTTCCCATTCTGTAGGCTGCAGTTTTGTTTTATTAACTGTGTCCTTTGCTTTAAAAGAGCTTCTCAATTTCAGGAGGTCCCATTTATTAATTGTTGTCTTTAGTGTCTGTGGGAAAAAAGGTGGAAGCATAATTGTTTTCTTTAATCATTAGCCTGTTTTTCCACAGGCAGAATTTATGGGTCTATAGTTCATGAAATTTCCTTGTTCTTATTTTTCATCTTCTGTAAATCTCATATCTAACAAAAAGGAAGATAACTTCTAGCCTATTTTGTCTTTTTTGTGTCTCTTATTGAAGCAATTGATGGAACAACCTAGGCTATTTTCCTAATCATCATCTTCACTAACTGTCTCAACCACCTGGTTCCCTTCGGTGACTCAAAAAGTCCAATTAAAATCATAGACCTATCTATTCACCATTGCTCTTACAAAAGACATCTTCGTTAGGAGCTGCAAATAAATTGCCCAGTGAGGAGCAGGATTTTCCCAAGAAACAATCACACTATACTAGATGCAGTGGGATCCCTGCATTTAACAACTACACCATGCCAATCATAGCCGGAACATGTGAGCAACAAACAGAAGAAAGTACAGCAGAAGCAAGGGGCATTCTGGAGACAATCCTCCAGTGGATCTACCTCTCCGGGATGCACCCAGAGTAGCTTTTTTATACTCTAGCCTTTAGTCCATAATCTCCACTTCTGACTGCAGCTCCTCTGACACGGCTACTGGCAATAGTGTTTTATTTCAGAGAGATAATCCTATGAATTAACTCTCTTAGTATGCCTACCAAATAAGCAATAGGTATGTGTTTAAGTCTTTTCCTTGTCTATTCCAATGATACAATGCATTTCTACCTTTAGTGACAATTTCATAGGCATAATAACTGAAGCATGGGACTCTCTTTTCAACTGGCCATCTCTGAAATGGAATGGATGGAGGTGGGGACCAGAACTGCCAACATTTATGTTTGTTGGTGTAAGAGCAACAGAACCTATCACCAACCAAAGGGTCCTCCCTTCACTGTCATCTCAAAGCAGAGAACCCTGCCTGACAAATGGTTAACCCCAGGTTCCAGTATCCTGAGTTGTGGAAGGCAGGCGTCAGCAAACCAGATCTACAGGAGGCAGGGTCTGAACCTGGCTGGTATGTATCTGACTCAGCTTGCCTCACTCCGGCTGACAAGCTTGTAGGAGAAATAACAGTGAAGCTTGATAAGTCGATTTATATTTAGATCGAACAATACTTAAAGGTTGCAAAATATTCAATCCTACCCAGCCCTTAGTCAGAAAATGTCTCCCTGGCACTTAGACTAATCTGACCTGCTTAACACTATTCAGTTGTCTAAACCCTATGGGGTAGAAAAGCAGGAGGAAGAAAGTAGACACCCAGAAATCTATGGTCCATTAGAGGCTACTGAGTATCTGGCTATTTTTTGAAGAGAAATTATATAATTTTTTATGTAGAAAGCCACAGATGAATCCTGATTTTAAGATTTGACGGGTACCCTTTCATGGAGAGGATGAGGGGCAATGATCATCACCTGCCAGAAGGAGCTTTCAGGGGGCAGAGCTCCAACCTATGTAAGATTAGAGAGGCAGGATAAGTCACCCCATATCCACCTGCTCCAGTGAGTCAGTGCAGACCAGGTGGAAGAGAAAGATAGAGTCTTTGCATCACAAATTCAGGGTATGCCCCCAGCTCGTACCCACAAAATAAGTGCTTCTGCCCTGAGGAGTCTATCTCTTTTGGGGGAGAGTTTTAATCATTACCATAGCCATTACAAGTGTTATAAAAATTACTGGCATAAAAGTAATCTTTAATATCAGGCTCATCAGTCAAGAAAGCCGGAAATACAGTCTACCTTGAAGCCGACCAGTGATAAGCCTGGCTTTGCTTTATTTTTTTTAATAATAATTGATTGTAAGATGAAGATTAACCCCCATCATATGATTTTTAGCTCTCAAAATAAAACTGGTAACAGTACTTTTCATGATAACAATATTATCACTAAAATAAAGAAAATAATTATTTTAATAAAACTTATAAAAAACAGCACTTTCAAATTTTGAGTTAAAATTGTAATTTCTCTAGTACTTTAACTACCTTCTTTTGTTTTAAACACTTTCAAATTTTAGGCTTTAAAACAACACAATGATAAAATGTCAGACATTCACAAACCTAAGTCTACCCAGCTAATAAAAGGGTAAGGTAGACTTCCCAACTCTGACAGATTTCAATGTAAATGCACTTAACCACTGGATTTAACCACTTTGTAATGGATTTTATTTTGGTTCCTTAATCAGAACTCAAGAATCACAAATTTAAGAGTTCTATACCATATCTGCTGTCAAGTCTTCTAGTTGGAGCAGATTCAGGAAGCTGGTGTGAGGGTGGGCCTGGTGGGCACCTAGGCACAAAACTGTTCCTATTGGCCACCTTCTCCCTCCGTGTGGATTGCTCCCTGTCAGGGCAGGTCCACCCCAGGGATGGGCAAACATCACTTCTACCATCTTACAAGTTCAGTATCGGTCTCCCTAGGCCAGGGATTCTGCAGCTACAGGACTCACTCAAACAAAGCTGGGGATGTGAGGTGGGGCAGTTGGATTAGGGAGCGCTGGGAATCCCTGGAGCATTAGTCACCCCATCATAGTTACACAAATTAATCACTCTATCTGAGTTTTGCAATTATCTTTCTAAATTAGCGACCTAGTGTCCGTCTTCCAAGACACAAATCACAAAGGAAGAAAAGTCTCACTGGGGGAAAAAATGAGACAGTGAAGATGAGCTTTGTCTGCACCCACATTATCCAACCTCTTAGAGTCTGGATATTCAGAGGCGACTGAAGCTGAGCAGTCAGAGAAGACTTCAGCTCTCGGCTTAATTAGCCAGAGAGAAGGTATGAGTGAGTGGGTAGATTACTTATTTATATTAGGCTAAAAAAACACAATTTCTTAAAGGGTACATTGTCATACCCCAAAGTAATAATCAATATTAATTTGATTTTTTTTACTTACAAACCCAGTACCAAATGCTTACAAATGTCCCCAAAATAACATTCATAATTAAAAGACCAATATTTTCCCCACAAAGTGACATTTTTAAAAATATAATATTTGGAATGCTCCAACATTTCAGCACATACAACTTGCAGTGACTTCACGTAGACTGCAGTGGCTCTGAACTGTTTAAACAAACAACAAATATCACCAGCTTTACACAATAGCAATTCCTTTCAACATGCCAAAATAAAGCTCCTTGTTCACCTAGCGAAGTCTAGAGTATCGCCATGAATTTGACTCTGTCTCCTTCAGTCAGGTTTGACTTTCATAAGTTTCCAAATCTATCCTGAAGCAATTTATCTCTGTGCTGCTGACATAGGCTAATGGTTTTTGCAGCTGCAGGGACTATCAGAACTTCTGAGACCTCACCTAGGGATGTGCAGCTCTGTCAACTGCAGTGAGCACCCGAAGCTTCCAGATGGGACATGCGACTTAAACCTGCACTAAGCAAGTTTCAGAAACCCCATGCTGCATTCCTGAAGCCTGGGTGTGTTTGTGGGCTTCTCCACGAGATTCTCCTGCACTGGTGCATGGAACTCCAGATAGCCACCCTCATGTGGAAAACTAAAAGAGGACTCTGGGAATGAATTACATCCTTAGACAATGTAACCAGTAGGTCCCATTTTCATGGTGGATGACTTTTCATAATGACATTTTTTAGTGTCTTTGAAAGCCGAATTCCAAATGCTCATGTCTGATTTTACCCAGACAGCCCGAAGAAGAGACCAAAGTTAAGAATCATCTCTAGGAACCAACAACTCCACCCTTTTGTAAGATTAAACTTGGCAGGAAGAAGAAAAGAAAATACATTGAATTCCTGTTATATTCTAAGCATTATCTGAGTGTTAAACCAAGCTAGTCTCAGAGTTGTGTAATTATCCCCACATCCCAAGGGTGCAAACACTCCGATTTAGAGACGTTCCCAAATTTTACTGATAGTATATGCTAAGATCTAATACAAAAGTGTCTTGATGTAAAAAGCAATGTTCCACCCTCACCCAGTCTATCATTCTAAGCTCCAAGAACAGATCTTTAAACTGCTCGCAGAGAAGACACAGTTAATTCATTTAATGGACCTGGAAGAAGTCTCAGGTGCAGCACACGATTGAATCCACTGAGTAGTGCTGAGGATCATAGTGACGGGGAAAGTTTGGTTCTCATAAGGTAATTCTCACTTGGGTCCTATAGCAAGATCTCAATTTGAACATGACAACATGACACAAAAAGTTGACTTTAATTTTAATAAAGCCACTCCATAGAAGGATTGCATGTGGGAACAATTAAAACTAAAAACTGGGACTTCCACACATGCAAAGTTTGTTTTAATAGTTTAAGGTGTGTATGCAGTGGCCAATAGCACATGAGCTTCACCAAATGCCCCTGACAACCCATAGCAGGGTGGATATGGATTGGTAAGCAGAGGGTGATGAGAAAATGGGGAGGAAGAAGGCCCAGGTACAGAGGAAAGCATGCCAGAGACTGCCCTGCTTGGGGCCCCACGCTTCTGCTTCCTCAGACTGTAACTTTTTGAAGTTTGGTAAGCAAGAGTCTCTGCAGATATCACCACAGCCACCTTTATGCTCAAAACTACCAGAAATTTGTTCCTTGTCACAAGGCACTTAGGTCCTTGTTGGGTAGGAACAATGCTTGTTCCAGATTGTTGCTCTGATGGCCTGACATGTCCACTCATAACCAGACAGTAGTAACATTTGGTGGTTATCAATAAGGGGAACTTAAGTGGTGGAAAGTTAATGGAAACTGCCCAAGGGTATAACTCAATAGATATGTTATATGTTTAAAAGTCAAGACTTACCTTCTGTACAATGCTTTTGAAAAAGGCCTTTTCAGGTCCTATTTCTGACCCCTACCTCATTTTTAAAAATCAATTCTTGTGTATAAAAATGCATTGGATGTCATGAAATACTTAAACCAAATGATCTTGTGTAGCTAACTAGGTAGTTACTCTAGGCCACATGTCACCCCCATCAGTGAGAAAGTAAGTGCTTTAAGTTGGGAAGCAGAAGCCAAGAGAATTTTTAGTTACTCAAGGAACACAGCTAGTAAGAGGTGGAGCTGAAAGCTGAACTCCAGTTTTCTGACTATAGAGATTATAATTTCATGCTAAGAAAGTAAGACAAGGACGAGAAACTGAACACAAAGGATACAGAACAATGAACTGGAGAAGTTCCAAGAGACAGCAGGCTATGGAAGACTTTCCAAGTTCTAGATGAATGCTGGAATTCAGTGCAAGGCTGGCTTTAAATGCTTAATCTAGTATGGATGTGAGGCCCCAAAATCTTCCTGACACAGTCACTTTTACAAAAAGAAACACAATTTTAAAAGAGTCACATGACCGAGAAGGACTATAATATCCAGGAAGAAAACCCAACTTTCTGTGGCTGTATTAGTTTAGGAGTCCCATGGCTATAGGAGCAGTGGAGTCTTTCAGGAGCAAATTAGTTAGCATGTCTGTGAACAGGTATTCATTCTATGTGGTTGCCAAGCTCTAGGGACTGTCTGGATGATAATTGTCCCCAAAGCAGTACCCAGGGAGGAGATGACAGACCCCAGACTTGGTGAATGGGCAACTAAAGGCCAGGCTTAAGCATCCAGTAGAGTGAGTAACTTTTGCTTTTGATACTGCCGTGATTCTAGTACGGTTTAAAATTTATTTATCCCTTTATTACATGATCTGTAAAGGGGTGACAATAGCATTCACCTTACAAGTTTACATGAGAAATAAAATAGAAAAGTAAGCAAAACAGAAGATAGTAATCAATTAATGCTGTCACCATTGCCTGGTGGCGAGTACAGATGAGGTGATTCACCATGCCTAATACAGTTTTTGGATTATTTTGTTGCCCTTAAACACACATGATATGCAATATGTACATACACTTTCCCAAGAGACTAGGCCTAAAGATGCCAGACTGCCAGTGTATAGTAGGACACTGGAAGAAGTCTTACTCGAAATTCATCTTCTGAAAACATTACCTTTATTTATGGACCCTATACTTAGATAGCCAGATAGCCTACACAGCATCAGAGAAGAGATCTTTTCATGGCTTGCAGCATCTCATACATTAGCCTTTCATATTAGTTGCATTTCAGTAGACCTGGCATTCTTAAAATGGTATATAGATGGTATAAACCTCAAATTCATTTTTGCATAATGGCTATAAAATAAGGGTAAACTAACATAATGGTTACAGCAACAGCACAATAAGAGATATATGTTTAAATCTTGGAATTTTTCCATCATATAGCTATGACTTTGAATGTTTTTAAACCTATGTCTTCATTTGAAATGTGGGAAAAACATACACATGCAAATATTATGTGACAACACAAGAGAGATATAGTCAACACAGTATCTGAATACAGTAAATTCTCAGAAAAAAATGGTAGCGTAATGTTATTGCAATAGTCATGAATTGGACAAGCTTGTTGGCCTGGGTTTATTTTCAATTAAAAAAAAACCCTTCACTGTGCTCCTGCCAAGTATTTTTACTCCACTATCTTCTTTGAACACTAGATAAAGAAAACCAATTGCACAAACTAATCTTCTCCAGCAAAGGCTCTGCATTTCACTGTGTGCGACCCTACAAGAGAGCGTCCCAGAGCATATCTCTATTGTGGAAGGTGGGGCCATTATCACCCTCTCTGCAATCATCCTACAGGCGAGAATGTGAAGAAGGAAGATAAACATGCAAGGGGTGGAGTTACATTTGATTAGAAATGAATCAGCCCATCCCACAGAAGACAGCACCCAAGCTATATAAGGGTCACTGTCCCCATCTATCAACACCCTGCAAGCTGCAACAGGCCTTATCCTATTTGTTCCTTTGGTGAATCAGGTGAGAAGAATTTAAATGTATGGTACTTGGTGCTTTGGGGCCAGATATTGTGAGCCGAGTTTGAGCTCGGGCATAGACAGTACTGTATTTTGCTACTTTTCCTTTTGTTGTTGTTTCTTTTATTTTTGGTTTGCTGTCTGTTTGGTTAATTTAGTTTATACTTGAGTCTTTAGAAATCAATGTCTTTATTGAGGAGAATAAATCCAGTAGAAGTCTGTTTTTGTCTAGGCCAGAGGTTCTCAATCTATGGGTCTTGATCCCTTTGGGGGTCAAACAACCTTCTCATGGGAGTCTCATATCAGATATCCTGCATATTAGATATTTACATTATGATCCATAACAACAGAAAAATTATAGTTATGGAGCAGCAACAAAAATAATGTTCTGGCTGGAGGTCACCACAACATGCGGAACTGTACTAAAGGGTCACAACTCTGGGAAGATTGAGAACCACTGTTTTAGGCCATCTCATATTCTCCCTAATTTAACCACACACCATCTTTCTTTCTGCGGCATGTGAAAGCGACTGGTATTATGGTGTAGTTTGTTTGTGGTTCACTTTTGGTTTAGAAAGTGTTGAGATCTAGTTCTCCACTTTCAACTTCTTACCTGAATTGGTAACATTTGGAAGGAACAGTGTTTACTTGGTGTTTTCTTGAGGGTTGATGTTTTGACAGTTTCCGTTCTAAAGGCCATTATAGCTATAGGATCTACAGTACCAAGATATTATTGACACACTTTGCCCATTTTCAATTCTTCATGCTATTTTGGGATCTAGTTTGCTTTCTGATGAACAAAAGGGATTTAAATGTTAAGGTATCTGTTACTTTTGCCCCAGCTGGGAATGGTGGAAGCAAGGGAGATTAGGAGTCAATTGCCAAGCTTGGCTACAAAGCAACTTTTTGAGGCCAGAATGAGCTACATGAGATCCTGTCTCAAAAAGAAAACAAAAAGGACTGAAGAAAGAGAAAGGAAAGGGGAAAAAAGAAAAGAAAAAAAGAGTCTGAGCTCTGAACAAGTAAAGCGCCTGTCATACAAGCACAAAGACCTGCGTTCAGACACAGAGCCCCTATGGAAAGGCAGGGTGTGGTAGCATGTGTCTGTAGCCAGTGCTGACGTAAGGACAGAAACAGGTGGCTCTGTAGAACTTATTTGCTAGCCAATCCAGCCAAATCAATGAGCTCCAGATTCATTGAGAGACCTTGTCTCGAATATAAGGTGGAAGGCTGGGAAAATGGCTCAGTGTCTAAAGAACTTATGATACAAGTATGGAGACCCAAACTCAAATGCCCAGATCCCACATGAAGCTGGGCACAGTAGTGCACATGGGAAATCCCAATGTTCCATAGCTAGTCTGGCAACACAGTGATGAACACACAAAAAGGAAATCATGACTCAAGCAGTGTGGAAAGTGATGAGCAACACCTGAGGTTGTCCTCTGATCTCCACGCATGCACTGTGGTACCTGTGTGCCTGTTATCACGAACACACACACACACACACACACACACACACACACACGAATTCACTCACATATACAGAAAAGATATAAACAATGCGAATGATGATTTGTGCAAATATATGCCCATCTGTCCTCAAACACAAATGTGCATACACACTCATGCAAACACATGAATGTATCACACTCATGCCAGGAAAGAAACAAAAAACAAAAGAAAGAGAAAATAAAAGAATAGGAAAGGAGAGGCATGGAGAGGAAGAGAAAAGGGTAGGAGAAAACAGAAGAGACTAGACAGACTGGGGCTGTGGTGTCTCTGTGGTATTGGGAGTTTTGGAAGCCCAGAGTAACACCCAGAACACAAAAATACTCAAAGAAATATCATAAAAAGAATATATTCATAAGATAAATATTATGGAGACCTGAGATCGTCCCAAGTTTTCATTGTGTTGATTGGTGCGACAAAAATCCTGAGCCATACTTACAGTTGAGGTTGATGAAAGAAAAGAGGTTTTAAAAATTACTTTGTCAGCAGTTCTCAGCCCATAGGCTACGACCCTTTCACAGTGGTCACACATAGGATATCCTACAAATATTTACACTATGATTTAAAATAGTAACAAAATTACAGATATGAAGTAGCAATGAAAATAAGCATATTTGAGGGTTACTACAACACGAGGAACTATACTAAAGGATCTCAGCATTAGAAAGGTTGAAAATCACTGCATTATATTAAAATAAGACCTGTTGATAAATTAAAATAAAATAAAAGAAAATTAGTTCTCTATGTCTCTTTCTTTATCTATGTTTCTTTCTCTCTCTGTAGGTTCATTTAACCTTGGGGGGAAAAGATGACAGACCTCTTAAGAAGTGTTGTCACCGTCATTGATATATTCTACAAATACACCAAGCAAGATGGAGAATGTGGCACACTGAGCAAGGATGAGCTAAAGGAACTTCTGGAGAAAGAGTTTCGCCCAATTCTGAAGGTACGTGTCAAGTCTGAAGGCTGTTGGGGTCTGTACATGTTCTAGGACCAAGCTTGGTGGAAAGTGCACAGCCCCAGCTGATTTTGAGAAAACCCAAGTAATATTCTTTTGAGCCAGGACATCGTAAATCTGTTAAATCAGCATATATATTTTAAGGACAAATGTTTCTTCAATACATTCCTGTGCCCTTCCATCTTGAAGAATCCAACTTTCTCATGTACTCAGGCTTCCCATTCCAAGCAAATAAATAATATAGTGCTAAGAAATTAACTAATTGATTATTTTAACAAACGATGAACAATGTCATCTTTTTCCACAGATCACAATAGTCTTTTCCATTAACTTTTCATATATTCTAGGTCTCATTAACCTAAAGTAATACTCAGAAGATTAAAATTATATAACACAATATATATATATACAAGGTGCTACTGGGTTATTTTAGTTGAAAATGAAGCTGGGCTAACCATGTTATCCTTGGTGTGTCTCTCATATTCAGAATCCAGATGATCCAGATAAAGTAGATGTCATCATGCATATGCTGGATCGAGATCATGACCGAAGACTGGACTTCACTGAGTTTCTTCTGATGGTGTTCAAATTGGCTATGGCCTGCAACAAGGTTCTTGGAAAAGAATACTGTAAAGCTTCAGGGTCAAAGAAGCCTAGGCATGGTCATCAAAATCAAAAGGAAGAAAGTGAAACAGAAGAGGAAGAAGAGATACCAAGACGGAAATCAGGTTTCAGACATTCAAGTTGGAGTGAGGGAGAGGAGCATGGACATAGTTCTAGCAGCTCATGGGGATCTGCAAAACCTCGACGTAGGTCCAACTCTAGGAGGTTGGAAAGGCACAGTGAATTATCCAGCTCAGAGGAACCCAGGAGAAAACACCATGGGTCTAGCTCTGGTCAATCTTGGAGCAGTAACAAAGAGAGACATGGTTCCAGCTCTGAAGAGCTAGAAGAAAAAAGAAACAAGTCACATGGTAGGTCCTCTAGAGAAGCTGGGGAAGAATATGAATCTGGATCTAGGTTAAACAGTCAGGGAAGGAAAGGTCATAGTGGATTGTCACATGGACTGGAGAAGAGCAAACATGAATCAAATTCTACTCAGTCAAGAAAGGGTGGAGAACAAAAGCTTGGGCCTAGCTCTGCAAGTTCAGAAAACAGCAAAACACAAAGTCATGCATGTGGTCACAGCAATTCTAGTGGATGTTGCAGACCACAAAGTGCTTCAAGTTCTTGTCAGGCAAGTCCATCTGGGAGGCAAGGAAGTCAGTCTTGCTCTACCCAGTCAAGATGTCAATCAGGAACTAGCGGAGGACAAGGCTATGGATGTGTCTCTGGAGGTCAGTCGTCTAGATGTTGTCAAGCTGAACCTAGATCCTGCAGCCAGTCTTCTAGTCAGAGAGGGTACGGATGTGGTCATGCAGCACACTGTGGAAGACAGCAGAGCACGAGCTCACATCATTCATCATGCTGTGGATCTGGAGCAACCCAACATTCTGGTTATGGTCAGCACGGAGGCAGTTCCTGTGGACACTCTTCAAGCTCTCAACAGAAGGGGTGTTGTTCAAATGAACATTCCAAATGTGGTCATCATGGGTCTGGTTCAGGGCAGCCATCCTGCTGTGAACAACATGGAACAAATTCAAGACAGTCCTCTGGCTTTAAACAACATGGGCATGGATCAGGACAGTCTTGCTGTGGCCAGCATGGTACGGCATCAGGTCAATCCTCAGGTTGTGGTCAACATGGGCAGCATGCTTCTGGTTCAGGTCAGTTGTCTGGCTGTGATGGACAGGGATCTGGATCTGGTCAGTCATCTAGCACTTGGAAACATGGATCTGGTCCAAGTCAGTCATCTGGTTATGGGAGACAAGAGTCTGGTTCAGGTCAGTCGTACAGCTCTGGGCAGCATGAGTC
>NW_004949114.1:5827976-5828464 GCF_000317375.1 Microtus ochrogaster
GGCCCAGGTCAGTCGTCTAGCTCTGGGCAGCATGAGTCTCACTCAGGTCAGTCAACGGGTTATAGGAAGCATGGACATAGTTCAGGTCAGTCATCGAGTGCTGGGCAGCATGAGTCTGGACCAGATGAGTCATCTGGGTATGGAGAACATAAATCTGTTTCAAGTCAGTCATCTAGTTCTTGGCAGAACAGGTCTCATTCAGGACAGTCATCTGGTCGTGGGCAGCAAGGGTATGGATATGGTCAGTCACCTCCATATGGGTCTGGCCCAAGTCAGTCTTCTGGATATGGGACACGTGGGTCTGGCTCAGGGCAGGAAGATTATAGACACAAGGAAGTTCACAACGGAGAGTCAAGCTCCAAAGGTCAGGGAAGACAGGGAACACCGAAAAGACAGTCTAGGGACAGCAGTAGACAGTCTCAGTCTGGGCATGAGCAGCCCTCACATTCAGGGCCTTCAAGAAGTCCAAGAGGGGCACCAGTTCACCC